>NC_079190.1:264640669-264843169 GCF_029499605.1 Hyla sarda | reverse complement strand
TGGATTAAATCCCATTATGTTCTCTGTAGGGAAAACGTGGCTGGATGAACACGATCAATACAAGATGTAACCTATGTCATTTTAAATGAGGAAAAATAAAATAAAAAATATATATGTACAATTCATAAAAGTCATTTCCCGTGCTAGGCAAAGTATATAGTTGTAGTTGGTTTATATGGTAAATATAACTGCTTTTAACTGTAGCACAGGGTAGATAATACACTAGATATGTTATGGGCCATCAGGCCATCATGAATGGAAAAGACTGAGGCCTATATATATATATATATATATATATATATATATATATTACAAATAAACTGTGATCAGTTAGAATTGAGAAGTGTAATGATCAGAACAGTACGTTTGCCCTGACATACATATACATTGGGCTGTTTTCCCAGCATGTACATTATTTTTTCTAACTTCATGTAGGTGTATGGAACAGTTGCAAACAATGCTGCAATGAATCTAAGCAGGAGAAAAGCAGTATTACAGTACTTAGGAAGAATGCTCTTTTTGCAGACTGCTACATTTCTGTCATATTTTACAAAGAATATTGCAGCAGTAAAAGTCGCCTGTTGCTCGTATCAGTGTAGGGAATTTTCTCCAGAATTCTGCATAGAAAACAGGAATAAGAATGAATTAGGTGGCGTTCACACTAGTGCTTTTCCTCACGGTTTTGTTAACATTTCCTATTAATTTTAATGGACTACAGAATACATCATTTTGTAGCACATTGTATGAATCCATTAACTAGCTGTTTTATAGAATATAACAACAGTATTTCTGGTCCTTAATATTGAAACAGAAAAACTAGTGTGAATGTGCACTAAGCTAAACCCACCCAAGCTCTAGTCCAACTACACATCATGACCTTCATACCTACGTGTAGATGACAGTCACACATGAAATATTGCTACACATGTCTGAAATTCCCAACGTTTACTGCCTGCAAAAGGGATGTTTTACATTTTTCTATTGATGGACAGTTTTATGTAATCCTACGTATGCTACTGTTTTATCTATCTATCTATCTATCTATCTATCTATCTCCTATCTATCTACCTATCTATCTATCTATCTATCTATCTATCTCCTATCTATCTATCTATCTATCTATCTATTTCCTATCTATCTATCTATCTATCTATCTATCTATCTATCTCCTATCTATCTATTATCTATCTATCTATGTATCTATCTCCTATCTATCTCCTATCTATCTATTATCTATCTATCTATCTATCTATTATCTATCTATCTATCTCCTATCTATCTATTATCTATCTATCTATCTATTATCTATCTATCATCTATCTATCTATCATTTATCTATCTATCTATCTATCTATCTATCTATCAATTGCCTATTTAGTTATTTACTTACTTATTTATTTATCTAGCTATTTCCTATCTACTGTCTAATCTATCTATTATATATCTATCATTTGATGTATCTATCTATCTATCTATCTATCTATCTATCTATCCATCATCTATTTATTTATTTATATACTTATCTATATATCTTTTATCTATCTATCTATCTATCTATCTATCTACTATCTATCTATTTATATACTTATCTATATATCTTTTATCTATCTATCTATCTATCTATATATCTATTATTTATCTATCTATCTATCTATCTATCTATTTATTTATATACTTATCTATCTATCTTTTATCTATCTATCAATCATCTATTTATCTCATATCTATCTATCAATCATCTATTTATCTCATATCTATCTATCTATCTATCTATCTATCTATCTATCTATCATATCCATCTATCTATCTCTATTTATTTATCTATCTATCTGTCTACTGTCTGTTTCATCTATCTACAGTATCTCACATTTTTGTAAATATTTTATTCTATCTTTTCATCTGACAACACTGAAGAAATTACCCTCTGCTACAATGTAAAGTAATGAGTGTAAAGCCTGTATAATAATGTGTAATGTTGTTTCTCAAAATATCCCAATACAGCCATTAATGTATAAACCATGGTAACAAAAGTGAGTACACCCCTAAGTGGAAATGTCCAAATTGGGCTCAAAGTGTCAATATTTTGTATGGCCACCATTATTTTGCCCCTGAAGTCTTTTTCCACTCCTCCATGATAACATCATGGAGTTGGTGGATGTTAGAGACCTTGCGCTCCCCCACCTTCCGTTTCAGGTTTCCCCACAGATGCTCAATAGGGTTTAAGTTTGGACAGGCCCGTCCATAATCTTAAGCAATGCAGTGGTGGTTTTGGAGGTGTGTGTTAGGGTTGTTATCTTGTTGAAACACTGTCCTGTGGCCCAGTCTCCTAAACGAGGGGATCATTCTCTGCTTCAGTATGTCACAGTACATGTTGACATTCATGGTTCCCTCAATGAACTGTATCTCCCCAGTGCCAGCAGCACTCATGAAGGTCCAGACCATGGCAATCTCACCACCATGCTTGACTGTAGGCAAGACACACTTGACTTTGTACACCTCATCTTGTTGCCGTCACACATGCTTGACACTGTGTCAACAGACCGGTGTGCCCCTGCCTCCGCCTGTACATGCCTGCACCCTGTTGAATGAAGTCCGTGGAGTGCAATCTAGTTTTGGATTCTATTTTGCTTTACTTTGTTGCTCATGCTGAGGTGCACCGCTGACATCCACACTTTGCCTCGTCTACACTAACACCATTCCCCGCTCCTATATACTGCCCTAGTCCTGCTAGTGCCGGATCCCCATCACTCCGGTTTCCACCATGTCAACAGACCACAGGACATGGTTCCGGTAATCCATGTCCTTAGTCTTCTTGTCTTCAGCAAACTGTATGCAGGCTTTCTTGTGCGTCCTCTTTTGAAGAGATTTCTTTCTGGGACGACAGCCTTGCAGACAACTTTGATGCAGTGTGTGGTGTATGATCCGCGATTTGACAGGCTGCCCTCACCCCTTCAACCTCTGCATTTTTTTTTTTTTTAGATCTATAGAGAGTTGCCGTTGAACTTCCAGTGACCAGTATTAGAGATTGTAAGAGAGATAACACTAACACCAGCTCCCCATTCATACCTGAGAGGGAAACTGGCTAATTGAGCCCAATTTGGACATTTCCACTTAGGGGTGCATTCACTTTTGTTGCCAAGGTTTAGGCATTAATGGCTGTGTGCTGAGTTATTTTAAGGCGACAACAGTAAACACTGTTATACAGGCTGCGCACTCACTACTTTACATTGTAGCGGTGTCAATTTTTTTTTAGTGTTGTCACATAAAAAGATATAATAAATGATTTACAAAATGTTAGGGGTGTACTCACATATGAAAGATATTGGGGGGTATTTACGAATAATGGCTGTGGTATGTGTTTTCTTACTTCTTTTTTTCATGAGTGGCTTTTTAACTCACTGAACCAAATTTACAAAAAGGCACAAGTCGGGCTATAAATTTGGTGCAATTTCAGAAATTATGTGTGAAAAGTTTTCTTTTTTTTGTTATATTTTTGATAGGAAAAAAAAATATATATATATATTATTTCAAATAACAAGGTGATCTGCCTATAATAATGAGTAATTTCAACAAATTTTTATAATGTGTGTTTTCTATGGCACTTTTTATTATGGAGGTGATTTGCGCCTTTTTAAACGGTTTGCGCCAAATTTTGCGCCTGCTTAAAAAGTTGCATTTTTATAAATTCCTGACCACTGCAAAAACCAGACTGAAAACACACACATATAACAGCCAACCAAAGGAATGTGCGTAAACTAAAAGGCGCAAAAACACACTGCACCAAAATTTTGTGCCAAATTTAGACAGGAAAAAAAGGTAAAAGGCTTCAGAAATACCCCACAATGTATCTATTTATCCATCTGTCTACTATAATTTATCTATCTATCTCATATCTATCTATCTATCTCCTATCTATCTATCTATCTCCTATCTATCTATCTATCTCCTATCTATCTCATATCTATCTATCTATCTATCTCCTATCTATCTCCTATCTATCTCATATCTATCTATCTATCTCCTATCTATCTCCTATCTATCTCATATCTATCTATCTATTCATCTATCTATCTCCTATCTATCTATCTATCTATCTATCTCCTATCTATCTATCTATCTATCTATCTCCTATCTATCTATATCATATCTATCTATCTCATATCTATCTATCTATTATCTATCTATCTATCTACAGTATCTATCTATCTCATATCTATCTATCTATCTATCTCCTATCTATCTATCTCATATCTATCTATCTATCTCATATCTATCTATCTATCTATCTCCTATCTATCTATCTATCTATCTATCTATCTATTTCATATCTATCTATCTATCTATCGATCTCATATCTATCTATCTATCTATCGATCTCATATCTATCCCATATCTATCTATCTATCTATCTATCTAACTAAATGTATCTGCTTTATATTGCAGAAACTTAAAATCTTGAGTGGACTGAGAGGAGGTATCTCTACCCGTAGCCTAACTTGAATGAATGGGAATATGTTTCCATGACAGCATTTATACAATCATTGACCTTCCTTTAAATGTAATGTATCCACACATCTATCACAGGCATTTAGCGTTCCCCTGTCTGCATTATGTGAAGCTTCTCCCTGAGCTCAGGACAGATCATCAAGTGAAGAGGGATCATGTACTCAATCACACAATGCTTCCAGGCATTTTACAGATAGAAGGTGTTGCTGATGTGTTTCATTGCACAACCACAAAAAATGCCAACACAAATATACCTCCCTATTATAAATAAAGGAGGAGTATTAGAAAATGAAAAAACAAGCAACATCTGTGCTGGTATAGGGCGAGAAGAGGTGTGTACAGGGATGTGGTAGGACCTATTGTAAAGTAAAAGTACATTTCAAAGGAAATCTGTGTCTCTTGGAACCTGGCTACTGTCAACTTAGAAGCCACAAATATTCTTTGATATACAGAATTTTATATGGGCAACTGATGGGCTGACATATCCATTCTACACTGTTTACCAACACATTGCCAGGGTTGTTTATTCATAAAAGTCATATTTTAGAATAAACGATATACAGGTCTCATTAAATATACAACTCTTTCGTTGTTAGAGTTTAGGACTTTAGGCAGTCCTCACCATTCCTGTGTTTGTAACCGACCTCTGTATTAAGTAACATTACAGGTAACCTAATAATACTAAACTGGGCTGTTAAATTATTATTATACCCATTACATTGCCTCTTAGAGTATATTCACATGCAGCAGATTTACAAAAAATGATGTGATTTTAATTCACCTCAATCGGTCTGAATTGGCTTACTTTGATGGCAAGCACATGACTTCTTGCAAGCCCCATTCAGATGAAGGGGAGATTGGAGTAATTTCTGTAGCATATCTGCCACCGAATAGACCCTAACAGTGTTCATCTCACAGCTGGAATAGCTTGTCAATATTTCCCCTTCCTACTGTTAAAGGGGTACTAAAGCATTTAAGAACATATCCTCTGTCCACAGTATAGGGGACAAGTGTTTGATCACAGGGGGTCCAGCCTCTGGGACCCACCATTATCTCCAGAATGGAGCCCTGAATCCCCCTGCTGCATGGATCACAGGATCGGCACCCAATCTCTGCATTGCATAAGGGAGCACCAGAGATACCTGAGCACTGTACTCTGCTATCACCAGCGCTCCCGTAGGGAATACATGAAGCTCATTCTGATTTGGGAAGACCGAAAGTGAAGCATAGGCTTATATTAGAGATTTCTTTATAAGTGCAGTACCTAATAGATTAGTGATGTAAAACTTCTATCTCCTAACTCACACTACCGATTATTATGAGATATAGCTGCAGCCCATCACTTCTCCCTGTTAGTCTAGATCTAGAGGTGAGCAGTGTCAGGCTGCATCACACAGGACATGCAAAATCACTTACACATGAAGCGGAATTAACAATATAACGTATAACATCTTATGTGCAGAGACTTGCATAAGCGGTACAGATGTAGCAATGTTAACAGTCGGAGTTGCAGCACATAACTTAAGTGTGTTTGACTGTTAAAGGGGTACTCCACTCCCCAGCATTTGGAACATTTAGTTTCGAACACTGGTGCGGCTTAAGGGGTCACCACGCCCCCTTGTGACGTCACGCTCCTTCCTTCATGACGTCAAACCCCGCTCCCTCAATGTAAGTCTATGGGAGGGGACGTGACGGCTGCCACACCCCCTCCCATAGACTTACATTGAGGGGGCGGGGTATGACATCACAAGGGGGCATGGCGACCCCCGAAGCCTGCACCAGCGTTCGGAACTAAATGTTCCGAACGCTGGAGAGTGGAGTACCCCTTTAACTCGGCTACATCCGTACATAATGCTATAACTGTGCAGTAATCAATGTATGGACCTATTACTATTACTATGGTCATATAGCAGCAGAATACTAATACATCTGGGTGGGGAGATGTCTGAACTACCAGGTGGGATCTAATACGTGATGATGTAATCCTGAAGTCCACTGACACAGGACAGATTACTTCTTGTTACACACTAGCGAATGTCATTTTGTAAGACCAGACGTCACATGATCCCTCTTCAGTAATAAAATGTATTGATGCAGCTAAGCTGGGGTGAAAGATATGATACTGCAGGAATGTTGGGGGTAAGTGTGCATTATATTGTCAAAAAACAAAGCAACAGAGTATTCTTTATCTTTCTTAGTAATTTAAAGCAGAGTTGAGTCACATGACATCTTTTCCTACAGAATGGAGTCTGAAGAGCGGGCTATTTTTGTGGATCAGTCATTGGCATATTGCTTTACCTTGCAGTGGGAAGGAACAGACACACAAGGTATATAATGCATCATTTTTCTTTATCTACATTAAATACCTTTCATTGCCAATTTTGTTGATATTCAGTGTACATAGGAAAATTATTAAACAGTTTTTAAAACATTTTCCATTTGCTGTATGAGTGTTTATTTTTGTGTCATTTGTTGATCCAGGTCATAAAACCTAAATACATTTTAAAAGTCAATGCGGTCTCCTTAATATTCATTTTTTTCTTTTTTACCCCCTATTTTGGGTCTACTGTGGGGGTTGTAACACAACAGCACTAGATCCAGCTGCAGACCATACTACCAAAGTGTGCCTGCTTTTTGTTTTAGGGTGCACTCACACCTGGGTTTATGTATACGACAACCATATATTTATATAAGACCGATTAAAGCCACAATTCCATAGACCAGCATTGAGAAGTTGTACTAAAAATTGAATCCAGTTTTATACGGTGTGGCACGGTTGCGGTTCAGTCCGTTTCTTTGCCGAACAAAAAATGGGTCATACCAAGGTTTTGTCTGCTGTTTCAAAACCGTATATAGTTTTTTATAGTATTGTAGTTATTAAGAACCATATTAAACCGTAAAAGTATACAGTTTTATATGGTTTTAGCTCATATGGTTTTAATACTTCTAAACAGTATGCAAACCACATGAACAAATCGTGGTGTGAATTCCACCTTAGACAGATAGCAACCAATTACAGTGCTGCTTTCATTGCTGTCGTAAAATAAAAGCTGAGCTATGATAGTATGTTAAAAGCAGTTTACTGCACATGTGGTAGTTTTGTATAGGGAAACTTTTTGTTGTTGGGCATCAGCCTAAGCTTGCACTGAAACTCATTTTAACATAATGTTATAAGTGTAAATTTTCCGCTTTCTATATGAAGATCCAGATAATTTCCGCCTGCTGCAAATACCACTTCAATGCCTGGTTTATATGGATGAGCAAGAGATGACAAAGAGATGATGAAGGAAAGACTCGCCGTCTCTCATCACCTATACATCATAAATATTATTAGCCATTGTTTACATAACGATATTGCATTAAGTGTGGGATGCTATGAGTATTGTATTTATACAATGGGAGAATGACCTTAGACTGCAGTCCGCTTGGGACATGTACTACACCCAAAGACTGACATCTTACAGGAGTGACACAGATCAATATCACATCAGTTGGGTCCAACCCCCATTACCTGGGCCACGGCTGTCTGAAGAGAATTATCAGGCACATTGCCATACATTTTGTTGCGGATGTACCTGCTTGGTATGTTCCCACCTTTTATATTAGTACAGAAATAAATAAAAAAAGAATGAGAGCGGCATGGAAATGTTGTCCCTTAAAACCTTAATATTGCAGCCTTGCAACCTCTTTGTGAGACTGTGACTGATGGACAACGCAAGCCTAGCTACCAAACTGTCAGACCTGCATTGTTGTGGACCGGCATTGTGATGACGGAAAACAGCATGGCAGCAGTCAATTCCTGGTCAGAGCTACAAGAGGAGCAGCAACAGCAGGTGCTTCTGTGCCCTAATATCAGAAGTATTCCAAAGGCCCATCTGCCACATAATTATCATAAGACACCACTATTGTAACTGGCACATGGTTGTGAGGGCCCCCTATAGTTTTTGCACTGTGGCTTAGGAGCTTAAAGGGGTACTCCGCCTCTAGACATCTTATCCCCTATCCAAAGAATACGGGATAAGATGTCAGATCGCCGTGGTCCCGCTGCTGGGGACCCCCGGGATTGCCGCTGCTGCACCCCGCTATCATCACTGCACAGAGCGAGTTCGCTCTGTGCGTAATGACGGGCGATACAGGGGACTGAGCAGAGTAACGTCATGGCTCCGCCCCTTGTGACATCACGGCCTGTCCCCTTAATACAAGTCTATGGCAGGGGCATGACGACCGCCACGCCCCCTCCCATAGACTTGTATTGAGGGGGCGGGCCGTGACGTTATGAGGGGCGGAGCCGTGATGTAACGATGCTCCGGCCCCTGTATTGCCCGTCATTATGCACAGAGGGTCCCCAGCAGCGGTACCGTGGCGATCTGACATCTTATCCCCTCTCCTTTGGATAGGGGATAAGGTGTCTAGGGGCGGAATACCCTTTTAAGGACCTATTCACACGTACAGTATACTGCACATATTTGATGCATACAATTTGATTCTGTGTTCAGTCATTTAGTTAACATTGAAGTCTGCAGCATAAAATCTGCAGCTTGAAATTCTGTGCATAAAATATGTGCAGGATAATGTACTTGTAAATACACACATGTAAAGGAAAATGACTTTTTGTTTAAATCAAGATTTCATTTTTAATATATATATATATATATATATATATATATATATATATATATATATATATACAGGGATGGTGTGGTACTGACCACTGTACAGGTTACGTCTCCCAGTATTAATCAGAAAAAATATATAATTAAGGGAACCTTTAAAATGTTACTTTTTAATTATCCTTCTTAAAAAATTTAAATTTTTTGTTTGTTTTTTGTACATTTTTTAAGAAAGATAATTAAAAAGTAACATTTTAAAGGTTCCCTTAATTATATATTTTTTCTATATATATATATATATATATATATATATATATATATATATATATACATACAAATAATTTTTTTACTTAGTGATTTTTTTTCTTATTTTCTTTTTTATTATCTATATTAAAGCAATATTATCATTTCAATTCACGCCACTAAGCTTAAAACTAAGCTGATACTTCCTTATCTGTCTGTGGTAAGGAGAAGGCTGATGTAAAGTAAACTGTACAGCATTACAATGAGAGGTGACACCAGTAGATAGAGAAGACAAGAGATGAGGCAAACAGCTCAGGCTCCCCCTTCTTGTGAAATGACTTCTTCAACGGTCACAGAGAATGCCCAGTAATATTTACCATTCATGGGACAGCTACTGTCTATTATTGCTTGTGTTCATGGGCCTTGTTGTAAAGCATATCTCTAAATGCTGTGAAAAAACTGCTCAGGCAAGATGGCAGCGCCCATAATAATGTACAAAAATGTAAATAAAAAATAATGAGAATCAGAAAACAATTATTGCACATATACCTACAACCTATATATGCGTGTTCTATAAGCAATTACTAGATCACTAGATCACAAAAGAAGACTGATAAAATGTGTTTGGTAAGTTGTGTATTTAATAGTGACATGTGATCTCTCAAATTTGGGAAATCGTGTTTCACACATGAAGGCTGGGTGTGTCCCAATTACTGGGGGTGGAGTGTACATTTCCTCTGGCAGTTAAGACATTTCACAAGAAATTAAGGAGTTGTAGCATTGTTTTCTAGATACAAGTTGCTTTGATTGTAAACTGTTAACGTGGCACTGCCCATGAGAAAACTGGAAATGTGCCCATGAAAATGTACACAGAAGCACCTGCAGATACACATATCATTGCACAAGTGCCACTCAGGAATTGAGATACAGATGTGGGAATAGGGAATATATCATGCATTGAATGACCATAAAAAGGATACATTTACTTAATAAGTACTAATCTAAACTCTTTGCCTATGAAAATTGCTGAGAATTTAAAGGGGTTCTCTGGTGCTTAAACATCTTATCCCCTATCCAAAGGATAGGGGATAAGATACCTGATCGCGGGAGTCCCGCTGCTGGGGACCCCCAGGATCATGCACGCGGCACCCCGTTTGTAATCACCGGGGGGCCACGAACACGCTCCGGGGACTGATTACAAACAGGGTGCCGCGTGCAAGATCCCGGGGGTCCCCAGCGGCGGGACTCCCGCGATCAGGCATCTTATCCCCTATCCTTTGGATAGGGGATAAGATGTTTAAGCACCGGAGAACCCCTTTAAACATTTTCAGTCCATTTTCAACTTTAGTTTTCCTTTATTCAAACATCAGTTATAATACACATCTATGATACATATGTTCAGTACCTATGTCCACAGAGTTTCCTACCTTAATGGGGGTCTCTGATTTAAAAAATTAACTGCTTTCTGCTAGGGCTATAAAATAATAAACACTGTACTTACCTCACCCAGTCCAGCACAGGTACCTGTTTACTTCTCCTGGTTACACACTCCCCCGCTCTCCTGATGCCACTTGGGTTCGGAGCATCATCAGCAGAGCAGGGAGAGCGCATCGCCAGAGGGAGTAAAAACGGGGACCAGAATGGAATGGAGTGTCAGCGCTGGACTGGGCACTGTGTAGTTCATTATAATGTAGGCCTAGAAGGTATCCGTTTTTTCTTTAAAGCGGAGAACTTCTTTAAAGAGGACCAAAAGCATTATGTGTTCTAACTTAAAAATCATTAGCCTCCACAAAAAATAAATAATTATTTAACTATAATTAAAAAAATGCATTAAAGGGGCACACCATCTTCAGTAGTCAGGCCTAAACCCTACCCTTGCATCCAGTACACTTTCCAATGGACCCTGGGGGAATTTTGTGCCAAAATACAAGATCTTGCTGGGTGGTTATAGCCAGATCTCATAATGAAAAAGTCTCAGATGAGAAAGCAAATATATATACAGTGAAATCTCCCTAAGTGGACACCTCCCAATTGGGGACACCTCACAATAACGGACAGTTTTTAATTCCCCGGCAGAGTCCATAGGACTATTTGCACCCCCCAAATAGGGGACATTCCCAATAGCGGTCATGGACACACCCAATAGGGGAAAAAAACACTGTCAATAGGGGACAAAACACTCCAAATAGGGGACAAAACATACCCAATAGGGAATAAAATTCCCTATAGCAAATCATTCACCCATTCCCTCATCCCCTTGCCAAATCACCCCCCCATGCCAAATCATTCCCCTATTCCCTCATCTCCCTGTTCTACTTACTTTTTACCTAGCCAGCAGGCAGTGATGAGTGACGCTCCTCTGTGCTTCACTCAGCGGCAGTATGGAGTGTCACTTGTCACTGCTGGCGACCGCTGCTGCCCTCATTGAGAGAAGCGCAGAGGAGCGTCACTCGCCACTGCTTGCTGGCCAGGAAAGAAGTCAGAACGGGGTTGAGGGAATTGGGGAATGATTTAGTATTGCACGGGGAATGATTTGATATGAATGATTTGGCATTACATTTCCTAATTAATTATATTGTTGAGATTTTTTTAAAGCCTTATTACAGTGCAAAATTATTTTTTATATTTATATTATATTTAGCTTTCTATGGTGTTTTGTAGGTAATTACACTCTGGAGTGAGTAGAGAATAGTATTCCGTCATTTAGAAAGATGTTTAAGCCTTTTTTCCCAATAGGGGACATCTCCCAATAGTGTCCGCTATTGCGAGATTCTGCTATCTATCTATCTATCTATCTATCTATCTATCTATATATCTATCTATCTATCTATCTATCTATATATATATATATATATATATATATATATATATATATACTGCTCAAAAAATTAAGGGAACACTAAGATAAAATATCCTAGATCTGAATGAATGAACTAATCGTATGAAATTGTCTTTACATAGTTGAATGTGCTGACAAAAGAATCACACAAAAATTATCAATGGAAATCAAATTTATCAACCCATGGAGGTCTGGATATGGAGTCACACTCAAAATCAATGTGGAAAAAACACACTACAGGCTGATCCAACTTTATGTAATGTCCTTAAAACAAGTCAAAATGAGGCTCAGTAGTGTGTGTGACCTCAACATGAGGTGGCGTAACATCTCCTGAGGGATGTCCTCCCAGACCTGGACTAAAGCATCCGCCAACTCCTGGACAGTCTGTGGTGCAACGTGGCGTTGGTGGATGGAGTGAGACATTATGTCCCAGATGTGTTCAATCGGATTCAGGTCTGGGGTACGGACGGGCCAGTCCATAGCATCAATGCCTTCCTCTTGTAGGAACTGCTGACATACTCCAGCCACATGACTAGTGTTGAGCACGAATATTCGTAATGCAAATTTGTATCATGAATATCGGCGATTTTGCTAATATTTCGAATATAGTGCTATATATTCGTAATGACGAATATTCTTTTTTTTTGTTTTTTTTCACATGGGAATTTTTATGCAAATTTTTATGGGAATTTTCCATGCAATTTTTTTTTTCCCACATGCAAATTTTTATGTGAATGTTATGCGAATTTTCCATGAGAATTTTTGCATGCAAAAAAAATGTGAATGAACATAGCGAATATGCATATTTCGCGAACATAGGATGAATAATCGTCAATATATTCGTGAAATATTGCGAATTCGAATATGGCCCCTGCTGCTAATCACTACACATGAGGTCTTGCATTGTCTTGCATTAGGAGGAACCCAGGGCCAACCGCACCAGAATATGGTCACACAAGGGGTCTGAGGATCTCATCTCGGTATCTAATGGCAGTCAGACTACCTCTGGCAAGCACATGGAGGTGCTGTGCGGCCCCCAAAAGAAAAGCCACCCCACACCATTACTGACCCACCGCCAAACCGGTTATGCTGGAGGATGTTGCAGGCAGCAGGACGTGCCTCCATGCTCTGGACAAACCTTCTTGCCACAGCTCCCATTGATGTGCCATCCTGGATGAGCTGCACTACCTGAGTCACTTGGGTGGGTTGTAGACTCCGTCTCATGCTACCACTAGAGTGAAAGCACCGCCAGCATTCAAAAGTGACCAAAACATCAGCCAGGAAGCATAGGAACTGAGAAGTGGTCTGTGGTCACCACCTGCAGAACCACTCCTTTATTGGGGGTGTCTTGCTAATTGCCTATAATTTCCACCTGTTGTCTGTTCCATTTGCACAACAGCATGTGAAATTGATTGTCAATCAGTGTTGCTTCCTGAGTGGACAGTGTGATTTCACAGAAGTGTGATTGACTTGGAGTTACATTGTGTTGTTTAAGTGTTCCCTTTATGTTTTTTGAGCATTGTATATATATATATATATTCATATTCATTTTCTGACATGTAGCTGTATATCTTTACTGACATACAGTCAGTTCTGAACATTTACTCTCACACTGGTACATAAGGTCTACAGTATATGTTCAGGAGTAGCTGAAAAAGTAGTTCTGAGCAGTGGTCAGCTGGAGGCAGTAAAGTGTATGATTTTAACCTAAGGCGTTATCTCATATACTTACATTGGTTACACAGCCAAATGGAATAAAAAGCTAATTCTTTCTTCTTTAAGGAAGAGGATTTTTTGGGAAATTAGAAATGAAGATAAGAAACTAATTGACAAGGAGAGAGTTCAAACAAAAACCTCAAAAACAAGCACAGCCCCGAATGGCTTCAATAAACTGTTGCTTTCACCAGATGCTCAGAGGTAGAGATGAGCGAACTTACAGTAAATTCGATTCGTCACGAACTTCTCGGCTCAGCAGTTGATGCCTTATCCTGCATAAATTAGTTCAGCTTTCCGGTGCTCCGGTGGCCTGGAAAAGGTGGATACTGTCCTAGGAGACTCTTTCCTCCCCTTTTCAAGCCCACCGGAACACCTGAAGGCTGAACTAATTTATGCAGGATAAGTCATCAACTGCCGAGCCGAGAAGTTCGTGACGAATCAAATTTACTGTAAATTCGCTCATCTCTAGTTTCCACAGAAAAGTGTTGCTGTTTGTAAATGAACATGAATCCCATTGTTCCGTCACTGAAATGCTGTCAGTGTAAATTTCTTCAAGGCCATTTTCTCTTATGAAACATTGTTCTTTTACTTGCAAATTTGGAAACTGAAAAAGATACAGAATTACAATCATTAGCAAATGTACACAATATATGGCACAGGTATAAAATATTAAAATTGGCTTGCTCCAAAATTCTGCACAGTTTTTGGTATGTTTAGCATCACATGTGCGTGTAAAAGATGCAGTACTGTATGTACCATATTTTTCGCCGCATAAGACGCAGTTTTTCTTCCCCAAAACTGGGGGGGAAAAGTCGGTGCGTCTTATACGGCGAATACACCCCTATCGCGGCGGTCCCTGCTGCCATCAACGGCCGGGACACGCGGCTAATACAGGACATCACCGATCGCGGTGATGCCCTGTATTAACCCTTCAGACGCGGCGATCAAAGCTGACCGCCGCGTCTGAAGGGAAAGTGACACTAACCCGGCTGTTCAGTCGGGCTGTTCGGGATTTCACCGCGGCGGTCCCAAACAGCCCGACTGAATAGCCGGGTTAGTGCTTACAGGACACCGGGAGGGACCATACCTGCCTCCTGGGTGTCTTCTCCGTTCAGGGATCCCCTGTATGGCCGGCGCTCTCCTTCCTCGTCATCACTTTGTCGCTTACGTGCGTCGGCGTGTGTAACGACGTGATGACGGCGACGGAGAGCGAGGATACCCGGCCGGCAGCAGAGACGTTCCGGAGCGACGGGGACACGGCGACAGCGATGGAGCGACATCCAGGGCAGCGGTGACGGGTCCGGAGCGGCGGGGACACGTGAGTATTACCTCCTGCAGTGGTCTTCAATCTGCAGACCTCCAGATGTTGCAAAACTACAACTCCCAGCATGCCCGGACAGCCAACGGCTGTCCGGGCATGCTGGGAGTTGTAGTTTTGCAACATCTGGAGGTCCACAGGTTGAAGACCACTATTGGGTTCAAAATCTTTAATTTTTTAGATTTTGCACCTAAAAATAGGGTGCGTCTTATACGCCGGTGCGTCCTATAGGGCGAAAAATACGGTACATTTTATAGATATGCTGCACGGATGCCAAAATCCCCCAGAAACCTATATGTTCTATCCAGGGCTCTAGCTAGGGGCGCTTAAAGGGGTTCTCCGGTGGTTAAGATTTTTGGCTATATTGCATCTTCTTTTAATGTTCATGTTTTTTACAATTGACATGTATTATATGTTTGTGTAGCATGTGTCTTTTTTTCTTGCCTGTTTGTGGGCCAGGAAGTTCTGTAGTTCTGTGTTGGATCTCTGACTGTTGTCCACAGGTTAGGATTAGGCTGTGGACAAGATGTCATGGTTTTTTTCTTCTCTGTTCTTTCAAAACTGCATGACAGAGATAGGCCACGCCCCCTCATCTCCCCCTCCTGGAGGTCACAGGTGTGCATGAGAGAGATAGGCCACGCCCCCTCATCTCCCCCTCCAGGTGATCACAGGTGTGCATGAGAGAGATAGGCCACGCCCCCTCATCTCCCCTTCCTGGAGGTCACAGGTGTGCATGAGAGCAAGAAGCTCCTACACAGCTCCTCATCTCCCCTCCCCCTGCTCTGTCTTGTGAGGACGCAGGTCTGCTCTGAAAGAAGACAGAGAAGATGCATCTGAAGGGATAACAAGGTGCAGGGGCTGGGGATGTAGGGGGAGATTTATCAAAACCTATGCAGAGGAAAACTTGCCCAGTTGCCCATAGCAACCAATCAGATCGCTTCTTTCATTTTTAGGAAGGCCTGTGAAAAAGTAAGCAAGGTTGCTATGGGCAACTGGACAACTTTCCCTCTGCACAGGTTTTGATGAATCTGACTGCAGGGGAATAAATTCACACTTGCCAGGGAGGCCACAAGGAATATGTTCCTTCTAATTACATACAAAATATTTATATGCATAATTATCAAATAATATCACTAAATATGAACCACATATTACCTACATACAGTGGTTAACTATTATCTCCCTACTGTTATTAAAAAAAAACCCTATACGAAGACTTATATTACCAATAATGCCATTATACTGTATAAGGCTCAAATAATACTGCCACATCATAAGCATCACATACAGTGAAGGAATAATTCCGCCATACTGTTTCTAAAAAAAATACGCAAAGACCAATATCCCTCCTATACAATGTAGGAATGGTATCGGCCATTGTAAGGTCATTGGTGCTCTGCAGACCTTATAAGTGATTACAGTGCAGGTTCATTCAGTGCCCCAAAAATATTAGTAACCAACAGTGCACTATATTGTACCCCATATATTAGTGATGCCCCATTATTGTGCCTGCAGTAATATTGCCCACTTTTTGTCCACCACACAGTAAAAATTATTGCTTTTGCGTCCCCCATAGTGTAAAAATGTATTTTTGTGCCCCCAAAAAATAATAACCCATTTTGTGCCAAATCAAGGTAAAACAATCACACATTTTTTTGCATACCCTGGAACTCACTCAAAGATTTTTTTGTGATTAACCCATGAGATATAGTAATGAACCCCGAGTAGTCATCAGGTCATGTAGCACCCTCAGTTAGTAATGGTTCTCGGGGCTTTAAACACATTTACCTGAGCGTGACTGACAACTAGGGAACTATGCATGTACAATTTGAGAATATATCATACTGTATACAAAAACATAAGTATACACATATTCACACACACACACACACACACACACACACACACACACACACACACATACACACACACATACACACATATATGCTAGCAGTAATTAACTGCAGGGAGGCTGACTCCCAAAATGCTGCACTCCTGCCCTGACCCATGTGTATCAGGACACCTGAAATGGAAATTTCCAAACTATGAAGTATAACATTGATGAAAACACCCAGTGAATGATATATGTGTAAAAAAAAATATAATCAAACATCCACATATTATTTTTTTTATTACAACACATCCCACAAAAAGGAATATGTCTCTGCCCCCGTGTGACATCACGCTCCGCCCCCTCAATGCAAGCCTATGGGAGGGGGCATGACAGCTGTCACGCCCCCTCCCATAGGCTTGAATTGAGGTGCGGAGCATGACGTCACACGGGGGCGGAGGCGTGAGGTCACACGCCGCCGGCCCTGTGGTCGCCGGTAATCAGACTCGGAGCGAACACGCTCTGGGGACTGATTATAAACAGGGTGCGGTGTGCAAGATCACGGGGGTCCCCAGCGGCGGGACTCCCGCGATCAGGCATCTTATCCCCTATGCTTTGGATAGGGGATAAGATGTCTAAGCGCCGGAGTACCCTTTAAAGAATATGTCCAGTGCTAAGAAATTTATCCCCTATCCTCCAGACAGGGAATGAATGTCTGATCGCGGGGGGTCCAGCCACTGGGACCTCCCGCGATCTACTGTATTGGGCCCTTAGTTAGCCATGGCTGAGATGCTGTGTGTGAAGTTTTGCCATTTCAGCTGGTCCAAACACACCCCCTCCATAGACATAGCGTTCTGTGCCTCCGCCTCTCCCATAGAGATGAATGGAGGGGGCGTGCTTTGACCAGTGGACGTGCTGGGTACAAAACGCACTTTAACAGCACAGAGCTGAGGCCAAGCCAGGGCCTTTTACAGGAGATCATGGGGGTCCCAGCAGTCAGACCGATCCCTGCGGATAGGGGGCACATTTCTTAGCATTGGACATCTTTAAATACAGACCCCACACCCCCTAAACAAATTCACACCCCTGTGTAAGACATGTAAACAAATGGAAACCAGCTTCACTAAATAAATACAGACTTCCTAAACACTGACCCTAGACCAGGCCCTCTGAATTAATACAGGCTCCAGAACAGATGCTGCAGAATTTTTTGTCAATTGCTTGTCCATGGAGTCATTATATGAATGTGTACATATAAACAAATACAGAAATGTCCATACACTGCAGTTCCCAAAATCTCCGGAGAGAGTGAGAGAGAGAGAGAGAGAGAGAGAGAGAGAGAGCACATATCAGAGATTATAATGTTTTTTCGTTATCCAGATGTACACATTCTGTCTTCTGGTTCAAACACACAAATTGTATCCTACACTTCTTTGCAAATAAACCTCCTGAATTATTTTAGCTTAGGGTGTTATCATGTTGAATAAAATAATCGGTTATAAAGCATAAGAAACCTGTGACCAACAGTCTTTCTGATATTACATTTAGCTCAACTAAAAAGACGATAGATACGTGGGGTAAACGGCCTTCTGGTGCGGCCTATCTCTGTCAGGTCAGGATCAGAAGTGTTGAAAAAGTCTTTATAGGGACACACTGTGTGTAGTGATATCATTCGATGTCAAGAAAACCTATTGTTGGCTTAACAGATTAGGCCTGTGCTTGTCAACTGTTGGTAGCACTGGTGAGCTAAAAGCTGGAGAAAGCAATAGTGTGCCTGAGAGGGAGATAAGTAGTAGTACTGTGGAAGTTGAAAGCTACCACGCAGCAAAGCTAGGATGTTGTTAAGGAGAGACAATAGGTCAGCTGGCTTAAGAAAGTATTTTGTGACTGGACAGGCTTGGTAAGAATTCAGCCTTGTGAAGATCCAAGCCTGAAAGACTGTGTGGACTGCCTGTGTCTTCATCCCTGTGTGGAACTATAACCGTGGTGGGGAGGGATGTGTGAAACTTCAGGCTATAACTAAGTTGGCATGAGCTTTGCGAGACTTCTGCCCTGTAGGGAGTCAGAGCTGGGTCAAGTTGACTGTGTGGCATTTCAGGGAGAGAGATAGTGACCTGTGGAAGACTACACTGTGGCCTGTAAGTTCCTGTCCTGTTAATCTAGTGAACTGGTGTGAGTTGGAAGGAGATGTTAGCACCAATGGCCAAGTGGTGATTACCCAAATTAATGAGAATTGTCGTGGAGTAAGTGGTGCTATGCTTTGCGGTGGACATTGCTGCCATAGTGCCATGTCTGTGGGGAGGCGTGGCCCAGGTTCTGGCCGGGCAGTATTGGGGCAGCTCTGCCAGTGGGTTGTTCCACTTGTGAGCAATGGTGTTGCAGTGGTGGTCACCACTCAGTGCAGCACCATTTTATGCTAGGGATGTTAGGGACCCGATACGTACAGGTGGCTGTGACGTGGCTTTACACTTCATGATCATCATGTACACTAATGACCTGTTCATTGTGCATGTTGTGGATGTGCGACCATGTCTGTTTTTCCTTTATTTGAATTCACATATGTCACGGAGTAAAATCACACAACAGCACTGTAGGACAGGTGAAAGCCATCAACCACTTCACATGTGCACACATTTTCAGGATCAGTAGGGGGACAACCAGATCACTTACACTGATAAGGTGTTTGTCGCATATCACAAACTCCACTGTGATACTGCAATAAAAAACATATCAGTATTTTCACCAATAAATTTAGATGTGTTCAGAAATAGACAATTCACTTCTACAATTTTTACACATGCATCCTTTTTTTAAATGGTGACAAATTGTAGGTATTTTTATTTCTTTTCCCCTCACCCCAGCCACACAGATTCTTCTAGTGCATAAGGGCTGTGTACATGTTTGTCTCTATTGACAGTGTAAGCAGCACATTTATAGTAGCATTAAACTCTCTGCATGTTCCCCCCGTCCCAGTGGGTGCAGATCTGCGGCAGGCGAGGACAGAAACACTTCTATTTGCAATCTGTTCGCTGGAGGGCTGCTGGAAAACTTTCTGTCAGCTTTTAGTTATAACATATGAACATCTGAGGGTTACCGCCTGCTTCAGATCGCTCTGCGTCTTGTGGTGAGAGAGCTGTGTTTTACACAATCTTTGTGTGTTTGATAAGAGATCAGGAGAAGGGAAGCATACATTTCACACTGAATACTGACACTCTTCTTTTTTCTGCTGCCTGCCTGCACTCTCTAGCAGAGCAACCAGTAGGCACATTTACTACATTCACAGGATTTTTACAAGTACCCCTTCCTTATTTACTTAGAAAATATGATCGGGGTATCTATCTGATTGTTAAAATGACACGGTCAAATCAGTCATTTAATCTTTGCTTTGCAAAGTCTAATAAAGTTAAATAAAGTTTACAAAAATAGTTAGATTTGTATAAACACGATATGCACTTTAAATATGAACCATATCAACCATAGAGGACAATTAAAAAAAATATAGCAAAACTGCTACTGACTGCGGTCTTCTAAAAGTAACTGCTACTGCCTGTGATATTTCAGAAGTAACTGCTGCTGCCTACAGTCTTTCAAAAGTAACTGCTACTGCCTGTGGTATTTCAGAAGTAACTGCTGCTGCCTAGTCTTCCAAAAGTAACTGCTACTGACTAGTTTTTCAGAAGTAACTGCTATTGACTGTGGTTTTCCAAAAGTAACTGCTACTGCCTGTAGTTTTCCAAAAGTAACTGCTACTGCCTGCGGTCTTTCAGAAATTACTGATACTGACTGCTGTCTTCCAGAAGTAACTGCTACTGACTGTAGTTTTTCAGAAGTAACTGCTATTTACTGCGGTCTGCCTGCCATCTTCCAAAAGCAACTGCTACTGACTGTGGTCTTCCAAAAAAAAAAAAAAAAACTGCTACTGCCTGTGGTATTTCAGAAGTAACTGCTGCTGCCTAGTCTTCCAAAAGTAACTGCTACTGACTAGTTTTTCAGAAGTAACTGCTGTTGACTGCAGTTTTCCAAAAGTAACTGCCACTGCCTGTGGTCTTTTAGTAGTAACTGCCACTGACTGCGGTTTTCCATACGTAACTGCTACTGACTGCAGTCTTCCAGAAATAACTACTTCAGACTACTGTCTTCCAGAAGTAACTGCTACTGACTGCTGTCTTCCAGAAGTTTAACAGAGGACAATTGCAAAGCTAATAAACAAAGTAAATTTAGAAAATATTGTGACTTTTATTATACTGTAATTGTAATATTGCTACTGGGAATGGTTCTGACTAGAGATGAGCGAACTTACAGTAAATTCGATTCGGCGCGAACATCTCGGCTTGGCAGTTGATGACTTATCCTGCATAAATTAATTCAGCTTTCAGGTGCTCCACTGGGCTGGAAAAGGTGGATACAGTCCTAGGAGAATCTTTCCTAGGACTGTATCCACCTTTTCCAGCCCACCGGAGCACCTGAAAGCTGAACGAATTTATGCAGGATAAGTCATCAACTGCCGAGCCGAGAAGTTCGTGACAAATCGAATTTACTGTAATTTCGCTCATCTCTAGTTCTGACCAAGTGCCTTAAGGTCTATGGGGGAAAAACAAACTCCGTACTATTACAATGCAGATTACAGCAGCCCAGTTCATGGCCATTCATGTTTGTATTTTGTAATTTTTTAATTCAATAAGACTCAGTATTTTTTCAGTATGATAACCTTTCACCTGACCCCAATGAAATCCTTGATAAAAAAATAAACTTTTGTCAGAATTCATACAGTATATGGCTATGTTATCACACAGTTTTTGGCCCCACCTCTGTCTTTTTAAAGAAAATAATGAGTATAAGAGAAAGGAAAAAAAGACGGGGGTGTCAACACAGCAGTTAAATGTAACATATTTTGGACACTGATAAAAGAATACACTGGAGAATTGAGTAAATCATACATCTTTTAATGTAACAGTTTCACACTGTATGAATATTGTTATGTACAATACAGTCACTGTTGTTTTATAGCTTTTTCAGCACACATACTGCCTTCTCAGATTTAGAGTCATCAGTGGTAAAAAGTTTTTTTTTTTATGTATTTTCTTCCTAAATTTTTCTTTATGCAAGTTGATTATTTACTTCTAATATCCTTATTGAAAAGTGTATAGTCCCAAATGAAGGCAACACTACTTTTATTTAAAAAAGAGGTGCCAATGTGAACCAATGTATACAAGAAAGGAAATTCTGCAACACTTTGTGTAAAAAATTAGCAAGAGCATTTATTCCATCATGCAGCAAAATGTATATGGTAAGTTGTGCCATGGTATGTTCTGTATTCATGTTATTTCAGTAAAGTATGTGTTGTTTTTCCATAATAAATACGTATCAGAATCATTTTAATTGCATCAATGTGTATACAAACAGTTATACTAACACTTAAGGTGAAGTAGGTGACATAACGTGGTAAAAAATACATACCTACTGTATATACTCGAGTATAAGCCGACCCGAATATAAGCCGAGGCCCCTAATTTCACCCCAAAATCCCAGGAAAAGTTATTGACTTGAGTATAAGCCTAGGGTGGAGAAGAGGCCCCCCCGGTGAAGATGGCAACCCGGAACCACTATCCCACCGGACGACCTCCCCACCGGACAGTCCTGCAGCACCGGACCAGCGCCGAGCGGAGGTGAGTACAGAACTAAAGGGGGTGAGAGGGGGCTGGATGATGTTGAATGCCGCAGTGGTCTTCAACCTGCGGACCTCCAGAGGTTTCAAAACTACAACTCCCAGCAAGCCCGGACAGCCGATGGGGGTATAAGCCGAAGGGGGTGTTTTCAGCACGAAAAATCGTGCTGAAAAACTCGGCTTATACTCGAGTATATACGGTAGGTTAATAAAAGGATGGATATACACCACTCGCCAAACTCCATTAAAATTTATTAGACTTATTAGAAGTGCCATCAAGTAAATTGCATAGTATAGGTGGTATTATATGTCACACAGGCTGTCTAAGATGTTTCCTTCTGGTTACTTCACTTGCTGGAGCTGTCGAAAAGAAAGAGGAACGATGTTCCAAATGTGGTGGAGCTGCCCTATCTTAAAACCACAGTGGTTAACATCTTATAAAATTTGATGGAATATACTAGGAGACTCTTTGAAATCATAATTGGTATTGGCTCTGTTATCTTTAAATATGGAACCATTTCTTGTACTGGACAGATCAATGATGTCTTATGTTTTAATTGTATTGTGATCACAGATCATGGAAAAGGGATACTTTACCATTATGGGAATACATTTATAATGCCAATGAGTTTAACTGTAAATGGAGCAGCTAATAGCACAAAAATGTATATATATTACTAGGTGAACATCTAAAGCTGAATAGAACAAGTTTTATCCTACTTGTATGGATTCTTCATTCATTTAGGAGTGATTTACCCTCTAAAAGTCTGACTAATACGTTCAATTGTCCTCTCCCTTTTTTGTGTACAGATGGGATACATGCTCCCATATAGTGTTATGTCTGTTATTTGTATTTGGGTGCAGTGAATATACAGCCTTTTCAGTCAAGATACTGTAAAATCCAATAAAAAGATAAAAAGAGAAGCACCTGGCAGGAACGCTGTTCAGCACACAAGCCCAGTGCATTAACACCAGATTGGTGCAAAAGTGCACAGTGCTACCATATCACAATGTACTTTGTATGCTTAAAGGGGAACTCTGGTGGAAACAAGTAGAAAACAAATGTTTTCAAATCAACTGGTGCGTAAAAGTTAAACAGATTTGTAAATTACTTCTATTAAAAAAATCTTAATCCTTCCAGTACTTTATAGCTGCTGAATACTGCAGAGAAATTTATGAATTTATTTTCTGTCTGACAACAGTGCTCTCTGCTGACACCCCTGTCTGTGTCAGGAACTGTCCAGATTAGAATCATATCCCCATAGAAATCCTCTCCTGCTCTGGACAGTTCCTGATACGGACAGAGGTGTCAGTAAAGAGCACTGTTGTCAGACAGTATATCTGTAAGATTTTTAAATAGAAGTGATTTACAAATCTGTTTAACTTTCTTGGACAAGTTGATTTGAATTTTTTTTCCTCTTTAAGAAAAGACAGCATGAGGCTAAGTTTCCACTTGGTTTTTTTTCTGGCAGTTTTTGGATATCTGCCACTGCAGTTTTTGAACCAAAGTAAGAAGTGGATCCATAAGGGAGGAGAAGAGTAAGTCCTTCCTTTATATGTCCTATTCCTTTTGAATTCACTTCTGGCTTTGGCTCAAAAACTCCAGTGGCCATTTTCCAAAAACTGCCAGAAAAAAACCAAGTGGAAACTTAGCCTGAGGCAGTTGAAATGTTGCACTGTATTTCTTTTGCTGTATGATGGAATAAACGGATTGGAGGGCAGCAGGATCCATTTACCTATTAAAAAAGCAGCTAATATGTGTTTGTTTTTGTTTTTTTGAGGAGGAAGTGCAGAAATGAAAACTGGCCCAGTCTTTAAGGGTTAATCGATATCATCTGATCCTCACCCTGGAGACTCTGCTCTCGACTTCTCTTCACCTTTCTCAGATATTTTACCAATCCTCCCTAATCTAAGGTATTTTGGCCCCTATCACTCCGCCTTGTTGCCCAGAGGCTGTGTAGAGGGACTCCACTGGCCCGTTACCTCTAGTATTGTTTATATAATACTTACAAGGTTCCTTCATCCTTATTGGTCTCTTCACTAACATGATCTGGTATCCACCTTCCCCTGTCTGGGCTTTTTAGTCGTTAGTGCAGGTGATGCCAGAAACGTATACATTTTTCCTCTGCTTTTAACCCCTTAAGGACATCAGTTTTTTTTTTTACTTTCAATGTTTTTTTTATTATTTCCAAGGAAATGAGAAGTGCAAATGACAAACAATAAACATTTATCAGAATGTATCAGAATGTTTTTGAAGTAACAGCTGCAGGAACAGTGTTTTGATAAAGGTGCCACATTGCATACAGAAGAGTAGATACAGTATAGGGGTTATCCAGGCTTTAGGTAATCGGTCCTTTTTCAGCTCACTTCCATTAAAGTGAACAGAGCCAAGTTGTAAAGAGAATGAAAGGTGTGGCGTTGTTTTTCGGAAGAAATTAACTCTGTTTTAATATTTCTGGATAGTTTATTTAAATACTCATTGATTTAATATTCAACATAGTGTTTGGCGTTTTTTGTTTAATTTTTAAAAAAATCATTTTTTTCTCTGACCGTGACAAATTATACTATTTAAGGTGACTGGAAATTAAAAGGATGTTCTTTGTGATAACTGTGGAACATCATTTCTTCAGGTACGACAGAGCAGACCTGTCAATCAATGAGTCAATCAGTCCAACCTGCATTAAAGGGGTAAACTGGTGGAATTTTTTTTTTCATATGAACTGGTGCCAGAAAGTTAAACAGATTTGAAGAGTACACCGGTCTGTGATACTTTGGACCTAATAACTTCTATAAGACTGCCTATTCCGGTATCATTGTGTGATATCTAAGCCGAACTCTGGTTTTATACATATTATACATATTGGATTGTATTACTAAGAATTCTATATATCCTTGAGGATACGGCCCTATAGAGACAGCACACTGAGATTCCTATTCTATTTTAGACAACTTACGTCCTATAAAACACTATATAATAGACATTATATATAGTGGTTTTTATATTATGCAGCATTGAAACACTTTGCTTATTTATTGGTTGTAGTTGATGTGATTTTATTAGTTTTTTACAATTGGTCATACTAGGTGGTTTCACAAGGGCCCTGTGATCCACCTGTTGTTATTAATGTAATTAATTACCTTATGTGTTATTAATAAATATACTGTTCTATCTTTTAACAGTTGAGATCCAATTATTTATAGACCTTGAGCACCAACATTATTATACTTTATTTGCTTTTTCTTTACACCTTGGGTATAGGTGTTGGTTCGCTCGGTTTAGTGGTATCTAGTGTTAGCTGAGCCATTTCTCTTTTCCAGATTTGAAAAGTACTACAAATCTGGAAAAGTAAGTATCAGCTGCTGTATACTACAGAGGAAGTTCTTTTCTTTTTGAGTTTATTTTCTGTCTGACCACAGTGCTCTCTGCTGACACCTCTGTCCATGTCAGGAACTGTCCAGAGCAGGAGAGGTTTGCTATGGGGATTTGGTCCTGCTCTGGAGAGTCCCAGATATGGACAGAGGTGTCAGCATAGAACACTGTGGTCAGACTGGAAAGAACAACTCAACTTCCTCTGTAGTGTACAGCAGCTGATAAGTACTGGAGGGATTAAGATTTTTTTAATAGAAGTAATTTACAAATCTTAACTTTCTAAAGTCAGTTGATATGAAAAAAATGTTTTCCACCAGAGTACCCCGTTATACTGCATAATAAACAATGGGAGGAACACAGCCTGGGCTACTGCAATATAATCTGCCAGCATTTACTACCTTAGAATGCATATCATTTTATCAAATTTAAAAAATCTTCACATAGTTTTAAAATTCCTAATTTAAGAGATTCATATTACCATATAATTGCAAGGTTGAGATACAATGCACAAGTGAGAATATTAGAGAATCTTATTACAATTAGATTCATATCTTTTGGAACTAAAGTACAGTATGTGAATATATTTTACTTTCTAAGTTAACATGTCCCTAACTGTCATGTTGGGCAGGGAAAAATGCAGCCTTGAGCTCACTCACAACCACTTTCCCTGCTAACATGACTATCTGCCCTAAGTGATGGATCCTCAACTGGACAGCGGTCCCTGTTTAGAATGCAGGGGCGTAGAAAAGTCCAAAACAAATAAACCAATACTATAGAGAAGTCAGGGATCAGGTTAGGACACAATAATTTAACCAAAGCACAAACTAGGGAGCACAACACTGCAAACAGACAAACAGACAGATTGACAAACATCAGAATAGGTCAAAGTTAAAGGAGTACACTGGTGGAAAACAAACTTTTTTAAATCAACTGATGCCAGGAAGTTAAACAGATTTGTAAATTACTTCTATTTAAAAATCTTATTCCTTCCAGTACTTATCAGCTGTCGTATGCTCCAGAGGAAGTTGTATTTCTTTCTTGAGTGCTCTCTGCTGACACCTCTGTCCATGTCAGAAACTGTTCAGAGTACAAGCAAATCCCCATAGCAAACCTCTCCTGCTCTGGACAGTTCCTAATATGTACAGAGTAACCCTTTATAAACAGAAAGTAACAAGGTACCATATCACTTAGCGGAGGTAAAGTCAAACACAAAGAAGGGTCAAACCTGATGGACAACAAGGCACAGAAAGGCAGACTGTAGAATGGTCAGTTACTGAAACTGATGAAACACAGCAGTCTAAAGCTAAAGACACAAGAATGAACTGTAATCACAAGCAGGGCTGGGATACATAGCAGGGATTTAAATATTCCACCCGCTGCCGATGATTGACCCGGCACCTGTAATTCTTGTGCGGCCAGAGCACAGCATGTGAAACCTTGCAAGGTGTGATCGCTGTACTAATATAACTAATGTTAACTTCTTGGCAAAGTCCATAACCAAGCTAAGAGTATTAAAAAGATCAATGAGACCACAAGAGCTGCAGTTAAGTGTGGGCTGTAAGTCCAATGCCATAGCTGTCAACAATGTATAAAAACAATCACTTTTGATTAGGTAATTGAACATTGTATGGTACATGGCATGCCAAACTCTTGATCATTGTCTGTGTCTTTCAAATTATTTGTCGCATTTCAAATTATTTGACCATAACTAAAAATCATACCTATATTTACTGAATAAGCTATATGTTGAAGCATAATATCCAGTAAAACCGCTATACAATATAAAATATTATTTTAAATAATGGCCAGTGTCCCGATGAATTGTTCCATATTGTGCCTCCCAAACACTTCTTCCCTTTCCTTTCATGGTACACATGAAGATGTGTAGAAGATGTTTAATGACTTGGACAGGCCACCCTATTTTTCTGTCTTTGGCTCCAACACTACAAACAAGGATGACATGTTCTATGGTGACATAGAGAACAACTGAGGCTGGAAAAAGCTCTGGCTGCAGTTCAGAATACAATCAATGGTAATCACTGTGTGACTAAGGAGAGGGGGGAAGATACTCGGGAAGTAAGAACTGCAGATGTTGGTGGTGGACTTGGATGAGAGGGGTCAGAGTTGTACAAGTAAATACAGTTTGGACTGTACTATATATCAGAAATGTCTAATTTCTGAAGCTTTCATGTATAAGCCATAAAACAAGTCAATATACAGCTTGGGAATGGAAGTCCGTGATGTCAGGACTCCGCCCCCATATGACGTCCCGCCCGTCCCCTCAATGCAAGTCTATGGGAGGGGGTGTGACGCCCCCTCCCATAGACTTGCATTGAGGGGACGGACGTGACGTCACGCGGGGGTGGAGTCCTGACGTCAAGGACTTCCGTTCCCGTAGTCGCGACTAAGACCCTCCAACGCTTCCGGACAAAAAACAGGTGGGTGCCGCATGCAATACTGCGGGGGTCCCCAGTGGCGGGACCCCCGAGATCAGACATCTTATCCCCTATCCTTTGGATAGCGGATAAGATGTCTAGGGTGGGAGTACCTCTTTAAGGTACTCACGATACCTATTGCAAACTGGACCTAGGTATTTTTTTTCCATTTTGTTTTTTAATATTTTAAATACATCCATTGCAAAGGTTCTTATTTTCATGTTTCAAAGTGAGTCTTTTAACCTCACTTTGCCTCATTGCAAACACAGTTCTATATGCCCAGACAGTCAAAGTACCATATAGTCCCTGGGAGAAGCAAGTTCACACATTGCATGGATGGTGCCCAGACAGTACTATTGTCAGGTCATACAATGAATTTAGTCCCGGATGAAAAGTGATTGAGACATGAGCAGACACAATAGAAAGAAGACGTCCAAACAGGCAGTGCATATCTCTACTTGACATGGTGTTCCACAAGGAGTAAAGGCAGACAGACAGGAGAAAATGAAGTTCAGCATAATAGCTAAGTCTAGTGGTATTAACAGAATATTTAAGCAATTCATCACTAGCCATTAATCTCCGGGTACTGAAAAAGTTGGATGCTCATGGAGGGGACACCTTGCTAGTTACTGCTGGGATGAGGATAGACATATAACTACACTTTGAGTTCCATGTTGTTTATCTATTACTATAATGATTATAGTTTACAATATGTCTGAGAGCGACTATCTGCTTTTTGTTCTATTGTTCTACTTTCTGGACAGTGAATCTGATTTCCCTTCTCTAGGTGGCAAGAAGTATATTGGGAATTCTGCACATTGTAATTCGTATTCATATATGTACCTGTAAATAGGAAGCAGGCTTTAAAACAGTAACTCAAACAAGGGCAATGTCCTGGTAAAATTCCGACAAGCGATGGCCCTTAGATTAGGTGCATTTGTTAAGCAGTGTCCTATTCTTATGCCCAGTAGTCCTGGAGTTTTATATCTATATCTTGCATTAATGAGATGTGAGAAGGTGAAACTACTTTACATAAACAAGCAGGGTATTCCGCAGCTTTTGAGGGGAAAAAAAATGAGTGATGCAGATGCGTGTATTTACGAAACAGATCAGATAAAGAATACAATGGGCGAGAAAGGCGGCAGGTAAAAGATGATTCTAGGAGTTAATGGATAGGCTGGAGAGTGGAAAATCCTCAAGGGAAAGATAATAAAAGAAACCAGTGGTGAGCTTAGAAATGATAATGATGTGGAAGGAAGTAGTAAATAGCTTAGATGGGATGTTTATAGCATTTCATGTGTAGTGCCGATACGTACAATAGTATTTAGTAAAGCTGGGTTCACATCACGATTTAAACCTCCGATGCACAGATATGATTTTTGACACGGACTGACAATCATGGCAGACCACGAATTTCAGTCCGTGTCAAAAATTGGATGCCCTGAGAAAATGACCCGATCGTAGTCACTAGCTGACTACGATTGGGTCTGCAGCCCTATAGAAGTTGAAGGGTCCGTATCTGAATATGCACAGATACGATTTCAGACGATTTGAGCTCCTGAAATCTTATCTTTGCCGACATTCAAACCGTCAATTTCTTACTCTTCTTTTCATAGATGTATCTTAAAGAGTCTTTAAACTTCTTTTAAAAACAGCTTCACTCCTGTTTTTAGGTTGTGTGTGGTACTGTTTATGGAAGAAATTAGCTCTGTTTTTTTTTTTATTCCTGGATAACCCCTTTATTGGCACACTAGTCCAGTAAACTTGTATCCAAACCAGTGTCTACTTTTAGTGTTCAGTCAGCTTTCAGCTATACCTTAAAGGGGTACTCTGATGCAAAACATCTTATCCCCTATCAAAAGGATAGGGGATAAGATGTTAGATCACTGGGGTCCCGCCACTTGGGACCCCCGTGATCTCAGGGCCTGCAGCATCGGTGTCCAGTACACGGGAGCATGGAGCTCCCATGTTCGTGACATCACACCATGCCCCCTCCATTCATGTCTATGGGAGGGGGCATGATGGCTAGTACATAGCAGTCACACCTTCTCCCATAGACCTGAATGGAGGGGGCGCAGCGGCTGTAGTCACCAGTCATCCGGCATGGAGCGGAGTTCACTCTGTGCACGGATGACAGGGGTGCCGCACAGCGGGATCCCCATGATCTAACATCTTATCCCCTATCCTTTTGATACGGGATAAGATGTTTTGTGTCGGAGTACCCCTTTAAAGGCGTACTCCCCTGAAAAACTCCCCTGAAAATCAACTGGTGCCAGAAAGTGAAACAGATTTGTAAATTACTTCTATTTAAAAATCTTAATCCTTCCAGTACTTATCAGCTGTTATTTTCTTTTTGAATTTCCTTTCTGTCTGACCACAGTGCTCTCTGCTGATACCGCTGTACGTGTCAGGAACTGTCTAGGGCAGGACAGGTTTGCTATGGGGATTTGCTCCTACTCTAGATAGTTCCTAAAATGGACAGAAGTGTCAACAGAGAGCACTGTGGTCAGACAGAAAATAAATTCAAAAAGAAAAGAACTTCCTGTGGAAAATATAGCAACTTTACTGGAAGGATTAAGATTTTTAAATAGAAGTAATTTACAAATCTGTTTAACTTTCTGGCACCAGTTGATTGTAAAGAAAATGTTTTCCAGCAGAGTACCCCTTTAACCTGTTGGGGACGAAGGGCGTACAGGTATGCTCTTGCTCCCTGGTACTTAAGGACCAAGGGCATACCTGTACGCCCATAGGAATTCCGGTCACTGCCGCACACGGGGAGGTGATCGGAATTGGATGACTGCTGATATCTATCAGCAGCCATCCCAGCACATCGCCTAGGGGGGTCCTGAGACCCCCCCTTGTCGGTGATTGCCATGATTCGTCGGTAAATTCTGACCAGTGAATCACGGCTTTTCCGGGTTGATCGGGTCTCTGGTGACCCAATTTCCTGGAAAATGAAGGTGATCGGGTCTGTCAGAGACCGCCCGATCACCATGAAGGATAGGAGTAGTGCAGTGGTCTCCAAACTGTGGTACTCCAGATGTTGCAAAACTACTACCCTCAGCATGCCCAGACAGCCAAAGGCATGCTGGGAGTTGTAGTTCTGTAACATCTGGCCCTTCACAAGTTGCAGAACTACAACTCCCAGCATGCCTGGACAGTCTGGGCATGCTGGTAGTTGTAGTTTTTCAACACCTGGAGGTGCAGTGGTTTCCAAACTGTGTCCCTCCAGATGTTACAAAACTACAATTTCCAGCATGGCCAGAAAGTCAGGCATGCTGGGTGTTGTAGTTCTGCAACATCTACAACTTCAGATGTTGCCGAACTACAACTCTTAGCATGCCTGGACAGTCTAGGCTTTCTGGGAGTTGTAGTATTGCAACATCTGAGGGGACATAGTTTGGAGACCACTACACTGGTTTCCAAACTGTGCCCCTTCCAGCTGTTGCATAACTACAACTCTCAGCTTGCCCTTCGGCTGCCAGTGCATGCTGGGAGTTGTAGTTTTACAACATCTGGAGGGCCACAGTTTGGAGACCACTATGCAGTGGTCTTGAAACTGTGGCCCTCCAGATGTTGTAAAACTACAACTCAGCATGCCTAGACAGTCAGTCATGCTGGGAGTTGTAGTTCTGCAACATCTGGCCCTTAAGATGTTGCCAAATTACAACTCCCTGTTACGCCGAGCGCTCCGGGTCCCCGTCCCTCCCCGGAGCGCTCGCCTCATCCTCGTTGTTGCAGCGCCCCGGTCAGATCCACTGACCGGGTGCGCTGCGGTACCGCCTCCAGCCGGGATGCGATTCGCGATGCGGGTGGCGCCCGCTCGCGATGCGCACCCCGGTCCCCGTACCTGACTCGCTCTCCGTCGGTCCTGTCCCGGCGCGCGCGGCCCCGCTCCCTAGGGCGCGCGCGCGCCGGGTCTCTGCGATTTAAAGGGCCAGTGCACCAATGATGGTGCCTGGTCCAATCTTCCCAATTACCTTGATTAGTTTCCACCTGTGCACTCCCTACTTATACCTCACTTCCCATGCACTCCCTTGCCGGATCTTGTTGCCCTTGTGCCTAGTGAAAGCGTTCCCTTGTTTGTTCCTAGCCCGTGTTCCAGACCTCCTGCCGTTGCCCCTGACTACGATCCTTGCTGCCTGCCCCGACCTTCTGCTACGTCCGACCTTGCTTCTGTCTACTCCCTTGTACCGCGCCTATCTTCAGCAGTCAGAGAGGTTGAGCCGTTGCTAGTGGATACGACCTGGTCACTACCGCCGCAGCAAGACCATCCCGCTTTGCGGCGGGCTCTGGTGAAAACCAGTAGTGACTTAGAACCGGTCCACTAGCACGGTCCACGCCAATCCCTCTCTGGCACAGAGGATCCACCTCCTGCCAGCCGGCATCGTGACAGTCCTCCTGCCAGCCGGCATCGTGACAGTAGATCCGGCCATGGATTCCGCTGAAGTTCCTCTGCCAGTTGTCGCCGACCTCCCCACACTGGTCGCCCAGCAAGCCCGACAGATCGCCCAACGAAATCACCAGCTGGCATACTTGACCTCCGTGACACTGCAACTTCAGTCACAGATACAGCAGCTTCAGTCTCAATTTCAGTCACAGCTACAGCTGCAACAACCATCTCCTCCGCCGGCTCCTGCAACTCCTCCGCAGCAACCGGCCGCTCCTAACCCCTGCTTGTCCCTGCCGGACAAATTTGATGGGGACTCTAAACTCTGCTGTGCTCTCCTTTCTGGAAAGGCCTTGTCTGGGGCCACACCACTCTGGGACCGCAATGATCCTGCCACAGCCACAGTCCAGTCCTTCTTCGCTGAGGTCCGTGGTGTCTTCGAGGAGCCTGCCCGAGCTTCTTCTGCCGAGACTGCCCTGCTGAACCTGGCCCAGGGTGTTTCTTCCGTTGGCGAGTACGCCATTCAGTTCCGTGCTCTTGCTTCCGAGTTGTCCTGGAATAGTGAGGCTCTCTGCGCGACCTTTAAAAAAGGCCTATCCAGCAACATTAAAGATGTTCTGGCCGCACGAGAAACTCCTGCTAACCTACATGAACTCATTCATCTTGCCACTCGCATTGACATGCGTTTTTCCGGATGGCGTCTGGAGCTCCGCCTGGATATGGACTTTGTTCGCACGAGGCGTTTTTTCTCCCCGGCTCCTCTCTCCTCTGGTCCTCTGCAATCCGTTCCTGTGCCTCCCGCCGTGGAGGCTATGCAAGTTGACCGGTCTCGCTTGACACCTCAAGAGAGGACACGACGCCGCATGGAGAATCTTTGCCTGTACTATGCCGGTACCGAACACTTCCTGAAGGATTGTCCTATCCGTCCTCCCCGCCTGGAAAGACGTACGCTGACTCCGCACAAAGGTGACACAGTTCTTGATGTCAACTCTGCTTCTCCACGCCTTACTGTGCCTGTGCGGATATCTGCCTCTACCTTCTCCTTCTCTACTATGGCCTTCTTGGATTCCGGATCTGCAGGAAATTTTTTTTTGGCCTCTCCTATCAACAGGTTCAACGTCCCTGTGACCAGTCTCGCCAGACCCCTCTACATCAATTGTGTTAACAATGAAAGATTGGACTGTGCCGTGCGTTACCGCACGGAACCCCTCCTAATGTGCCTCGGACCTCATCACGGAAAAATTGAGTTTTTGGTCCTCAGGTTCTTTGGCCCCAAGAAGAGGGGGAGACCCAAGGGGGGGGGTACTGTTACGCCGAGCGCTCCGGGTCCCCATTCCTCCCCGGAGCGCTCGCCTCATCCTCGTTGCTGCAGCGCCCCGGTCAGATCCACTGACCGGGTGCGCTGCGGTACCGCCTCCAGCCGGGATGCGATTCGCGATGCGGGTGGCGCCCGCTCGCGATGCGCACCCCGATCCCCGTACCTGACTCGCTCTCCGTCGGTCCTGTCCCGGCGCGCGCGGCCCCGCTCCCTAGGGCGCGCGCGCGCCGGGTCTCTGCGATTTAAAGGGCCAGTGCACCAATGATGGTGCCTGGTCCAATCTTCCCAATTACCTTGATTAGTTTCCACCTGTGCACTCCCTACTTATACCTCACTTCCCATGCACTCCCTTGCCGGATCTTGTTGCCCTTGTGCCTAGTGAAAGCGTTCCCTTGTTTGTTCCTAGCCCGTGTTCCAGACCTCCTGCCGTTGCCCCTGACTACGATCCTTGCTGCCTGCCCCGACCTTCTGCTACGTCCGACCTTGCTTCTGTCTACTCCCTTGTACCGCGCCTATCTTCAGCAGTCAGAGAGGTTGAGCCGTTGCTAGTGGATACGACCTGGTCACTACCGCCGCAGCAAGACCATCCCGCTTTGCGGCGGGCTCTGGTGAAAACCAGTAGTGACTTAGAACCGGTCCACTAGCACGGTCCACGCCAATCCCTCTCTGGCACAGAGGATCCACCTCCTGCCAGCCGGCATCGTGACAGTCCTCCTGCCAGCCGGCATCGTGACACTCCCAGCATGCCTGTACTGTCTGGGCATGCTGGGAGTTGTTGTATAGAGTCACACTGGTGGGGAAACACTGAATTAGTCTGTAACCTAACTCAGTGTTTACAGTGAGCTTCCCACTTTAGGTTTGGGCTGCAGCTCAATCTCCCAGCAGGAAACTTGCTGTGAACCCACCCGTGTGCATGTACTCTAAAAACACTACATTACATTACACTACACTACCCAAAATAAAAAGTAAAACACTACACCCCCTAACACTGATCTCACCCCCCCCCCCAATAAAAATGATGAAACGTCATGTACAGCACTGTTTCCAAATCGGAGCCTCCAGCTATTGCAAAATAATAACTCCCAGTATTGCCGAACAGCCATTGACTGTCCAGGCATGCTGGGAGTTTTGCAACAGCTGGAGGCACCCTGTTTGGGAAACACTGCATAATTTGGCAGCGGAGACAAGTCTAATGCTTTCATCCGATGTTCACTTCCTAGCAAATCCCTAAATTAGGCCTTAAATGCGCATGGCACTCTCTCACTTTGGAGCCCTGTCGTATTTCAAGGCAATTACATTTTTTACACTAACATGCTGGTGTTGCCCCATACTTTTCATTTTCATAAGAGGTAAAAGGAAAAAAAGACCCCCAAGATTTTTAACGCAATTTCTCCTGAGTATGGAAATACCCCACATGATAACGTACAGTGCTCTGCGGGCGCACAACAGGGCTCAGGAGTGAGAGCGCACTATGTACATTTGAGGCATAAATTGGTGATTTGCACAGGGATGGCTGATAGTTACAGCGGTTCTGACATAAATGCAAAAAATAAAAACATCCACATGTGACCCCATTTTGGAAACTACACCCCTGTATGTAGCAAGGGGTATAGTAAGCCTTAATACCCCACAGGTGTTTGACAAATTTTCGTTAAAGTTGGACATGAAAATGAAAAAAAACATTTTTTTTTATTAAAATGCTTGTGTTACCCCAAATTTTTCTTTTTCACAAGGGGTAATAGGAAATAAGCCCCTCAAAATTTATAACACCATTTCTTCTGAGTAAGAAAATACCCCAAATGTGGATGTTAAGTGCTCTGCGGGCGCACTACAGGGATCAGAAGGGAAGGAGCAAAGTTTAGTTTTTGGAGAGAGAATTTGGCTGGAATTGAAGGCCATGTGCGTTTAAAAAGCTCCCATGGTGCCAGAACAGTGGACCCCAACCCACATGTGAACTGATTTTGGAAACTACACCCCTCATGGAATGTAATCAGGGGGCAGTAAGCATTTACACCCCACAGGTGTCTGACAGATTTTTCATTTTCATAGCCCACTGTTCCAAAGATCTGCCAAACGCCAGTGAAATTTAAATGCTCACTGCATCTCTTGTTACATTCTGTGAGGAGTGCAGTTCCCAAAATAGGGTCACATGTGGAGGGGTCCACTGTTCTGGTAGCACAAGGCTTTGTGAACACACATGGTCCCTGACTTCTATTCCAACCAAATTCTCTCTCCAAAAGCCCAATGGCGCTCCTTCTCTTCTGAGCCTAGTAGCGCGCCTGCAGAGCACTTCACATCCACACATGGGGTGTTTCCACACTCATAAGAAATGGGGTTACAAATTTTTTGGAGGCATTTTCTTCTATTACCCCTTGGGAAAATGAAAAATTTGGGGTAACACCAGCATTTTAGTGAAAAAAATCAAATTTTAGCGAACATTTCTCAATCCTTACAAGCAGGGAGCTTTAAAGTTAGAAAAATGCAAAATTTTCAAATTTTTCATGAAATTTTGGAATTTTTCACCAAGAAATAATGCAAGTATCGATGAAAATTTACCACTAACATAAAGTAGAATATGTCATGAAAAAACTATCTTGGAATCAAATTCATAAGTTAAAGTATCCCAGAGTAATTAATGCTTAAAAGGACAGTGGTCCGATTTGCAAAAAATGGCCTGGTCCTTAAGGTTAAAATGAGCTTCGTCCCCAAGGGGTTAAGATCACATTCTGCAGTACTTGACATTTGGAAAGTATGAAACAAGTAAAATAACAAAATAAAAAAAAATAAAAAATAAAAAAAAACAATTAGACAAACTATGACACATTAGGAGAGAAGTCTCTGTGCAGAAGAGCTTACATTCTAGATTGCTATTGTTTTAAAGGGGTACTCCGGTGAAAAACTTATTTTTTTTAAATCAACTGGTGCCAGAAAGCTAAACAGATTTGTAAATAACTTCTATTAAAAAATCTTAATCCTTCCTGTACTTAATAGCTGCTGAATACTACAGTGAAAATTCTTTTCTGTTTGAAACACAGAGCTGTCTGCTGACATCATGAGCACAGTGCTCTCTGCTGACATCTCTGTCCATTTTTAGGAACTGTCCAGGGTAAAAGGAAATCCTCATAGCAAACATATGTTGTTCTGGACAGTTCAAAAAATGGACAGAGATGTCAGCAGAGAGCACTGTGCTCGTGATGTCAGCAGAGAGCTCTGTGTTTCAAAAAGAAAAGAATTTCCGCTGTAGTATTCAGCAGCTAATAAGTACAGGAAGGATTAAGATTTAAATGAGGTAAAAGTGCAATGGAAAAAACTATATAAAAGTGGAAAAAAATAAATAATAAGAATTAAATAATTCTTTTCACCCATACATCACCCTAGAACTATTATAGATACCTGAAGAAGTATTTTTCAGCACATTAACTTTATATATAGTTACTATGTGATAAGTTAAGTAACATTCAAGTTTATTTTTTCCAATAACCTATTGGTCATTTGCCTGGAAATAATATCCTGCTGTATGGAACCCTCCATTTCCGTATAGGGGCTTTCTTGGTTGGGAGGCCATAGCCTTGACCTGGATTTCAGTTAGCACGTTCCTATGCATAAAGATTCTGAAGGGTTCTATTCAAACTGAATAAGCGGGGTGGGTGGGGGGGAAGGCCAGTTTGCCATCTGTGCTATGGAAAAATCCTGGGGTCAGTAGGACAGAGTCCACAGCTGGCTGACCTGTGTGACAGAGAACTGTCTGAGTCGTGGCTCATGTCCTCCGACCCCTGCTAGCTGTCTGGGTTATTTGATGCTATGACATGCTAATGAGGGCTATGCCTTTTGCCAGCTCAGGATGATATTAGTCTTCACACTTTTATATGCTAGCAAAGACTTCCATTGCTACAGCTATTCCCTAAGGCTACAGGGGGTAAAATATCTAAGATATTATATTACCTTAAATACAATGTATCTGCTATGGATTCATATTAAATAAAAAACATTTTTATGAAGTGTTTCTAAACATAAAGAAATAAGGTAACACATTTGTGTAGTCGAGTATTTGGCCACTTAACGTACAGCTTCCTATTGCTGCAAAACATAATAACCCTTTATATTCACTGTTATTCTTTAGTTTCTTTAACATTCCTTACATTTTTTCTATAAAACTGTTACAAAAATAAATGACAAAAAAACAACAAATAACTAATAAGATATTTATCCCTTGACACATGAGTCTGCACATCATAGGTTGTTAAAGGGTATCTTTCATCAAAAAACTTTTGATATATTTATAGATTAATGTATGCAGAATAACTTTCCAATTGCATGTTATTAAAAATATGCTTCTTTCTATTTAATTTTCCCCTTTGAAAAAATGACCCCTTGGGGTCTCCCTGGCTGCAAGCCTTTTTTTTTTAAATAGGTTTTAGACTCATGCTGGAGTCCTAAATCTCAGACTGCAGCCGGGACACAGACAAGCTCAGCACTGCTCCCTGCCAGGACCAACAATTACTTATAAATAAAGCCAGATGGATAACGCTACAGGCCTGCTCGGTATGAACGATAAGAACGAACTGGGGGCCCTACTATTATGACCTCCAACCTTTTCTGTAGCAACTTCACTAAAGAGTTTGTTTTTAACAGCAACCTGAATAATCCATTGCGTGTTTTTTGTTTATGTGTGTAACCATAGTAACTTATCTATGTTAAAAACACACCTTTTCTTGCACGTCACCATACCTGGCCTGCCGAAGCACCTCGGCGTGAAAACAGTCCATTGCCAGCACCTAACCCCCGTGTCTATCCCATCTGCTCTCCTGCATGCTGTACCCCGCATGTTCAAGTGAACAATAAAGAAGCTACCACAAGCAAGTCTGGGTGAGTGCCCCGCATTCTTTATATATTTCCATATTCAAGTCTGTACCTGTTTCCTGCATGTCAGCGCCTGAAGGACCCACGATAGCTTCTAGGGGCTGTCCACTGCATAAGCAGATATTCCTCGCCGTGAGCCGATTACAGAATCAGGTAGTGCCGAGTGTATCTCTATTGGAACTTAAAAATTATAGATGGTGTCCCAAGAGCAGTTTTTTTACATGACACAGCCAGACTACATGTTGCTATTGCTACTGTTAACAGCGTGTGTGGCCTAGCCATGCTACCATGGCCTGCCCTCTGTCTGGACTTGTCTCCCATCAAGCACATCTGGGACATCATTGATCGGCAATTGCAAAGGAAGCTGCCATCAGTCTATCTTTATGATTTATGTGCCTGAGTACATACTTATACTTGATACTAAATTAATCAAGAGGATCTCAACATTTTTTTTATCATTTGCATATCATGTAATTTCTATAGTTCCACAATTTTTCCTTCTTGGTGTTGCAAAATTTAGGAGTGATATGCATATATGATAGTCTGTAAAATACACATTAGTGTTCCACAGTGAGGCCACTGGCAGAAGCACTTTAAAGGATTATGCAAGTTAACAACTAGAGTGTATTGAATCTGACGAATCCGAATTTGTTACGAATTTCTGGAAAAATTTGCTCCGTTACAAATCCAAATATCCCCGCGATCCGATTGCACAAATCGCTTAATTAAACTCCATTTAGTGCAGTCCAGGCTTCAGGACATCTAAAATGGTAATCCCAGGTAATCTGGGAAGGCGGGATGACCCTGAATCACATGCAGCATGCAGCCTGTCAGCAGCCAGCCACCCCTGTGATGTCACAGCCCTATATATAATTGGCAGCCATCTTGCAGCTAGTAACTTCAGCGTTTTATTTCAGAGAGAGCATTTCATTACAGGGAAAGATAGAGTATTGTGGGCGTCTCACAGAAAAACAGCTTGACAGCAGCGATTCACCACAGGCCAAAATCACTGCATAAAAGCACTGAAAGAGAGACAGAGAAAGTACACTTTTGGGTGCAATACACAGCAACTCCACTGCTACAGTGCGGTGTGCAGCAACTCTAAAGCTTAAAAGGACCAGTTAGGCAGAGAACTAAAAGCCATTGTCACCTGCTATTAATGCCTAATAGTACTGTACTGGGCTCTAATACACAGAGATTCTGTACTGCTGCAGTTGGTTGTACAAAAACTGTAAAGCTAACAGGGGCCAGTTAGGGTGAGCACTAAAAGCCATAGTCACCTGAGTACAGTTCCTAATACAGGTTGCGTAGCAGAGCTTATTGTTCTCTCATAAGTGTAACCTGTGCATACATAGGTGGTGTAGGTTTTTTTTTCTGAAAAACTAATTTTGGCCTAGTTACTGTGAAAGGCCAGCCAAGGCTACTCCCTTGTTTCTGTAGCCTTATACAGTTTTAGGCGGAGCGTACTGTCCAGCAATAATAGTTATAAACTGTACGTTCACCTACGTGGTGTACGTAATTTTTTGCCTGAAAAAATAATTTTGCCCTTGTTACTGTGAAAGGCCAGCCAAAACTACACTCTTGTTTCTTTAGCCTTATACAGTTTTAAGAGGATCATATTGTCCAGCTCTCATAAGTGTAAACTGTAATTACACCTACATGTTTTTTTCTTCTTCCTGAAAAACTAACTTTGGCCTAGTTACTGTGAAAGGCCAGCCAAAGCTACCCATTTGTTTCTTTAGCCTTATACAGTTTGTAGTGGAGCGCATTGTCCTCCACTCTTAAGTTTAAACTGTACGTACACCTATGCGGTATCCTTTATATATTTTCCTGTTAAACAAATTTGGGCCTAGTTACTGTGGAACGCCAGCCAAAGCTACACACTTGTTTTGGTAGCCTTATACAGTTTGTAGTGGAGCGTATTGTCCACTAGTGATGAGAGACTTAGGCCATATTCGAATTCGCGATATTTCAAGTATATATGGATGATTATTTGTCCGATATTACCGAAATTTGCATGTTTGCAATGTTCGTTTTCCTTTTATTTTTTCATGCGAAAATTCATAATGAAATTTGCATAGTGCGGGATCACTGGAAGCACTGGCACCATGAACTCTTCACCTTGTTGCACTCACCTCTTGATTCCCAGTCTTCTGGCTAGGATCAGAGAAATTTTTATAGATACGGCCAGATGTCCGGGCAGTATATCTGTGCACATTCACTTATTGATTTCTTTTTGTCACTGTGTCACTTTTTGCGTGTTGTGTGTCTACAGGATTGTTAGGATGCACCTCCCTGCAAAAACCCCGGGTATTCCCCGGGTACCCATGGCCGAATGACTGGGTACATATGTTTTATCCTAAGAATATTATTAAAAGTTAAGTTTTACGTAATGCATATCCTCAATACTTACTTGTGCACACTAAAACTTTTACAAAAGAGACCATTTTCTTCTGCCTACTTGCCTCAGCTACTATTCTGATCCGGCCACCCACCTGATTCCACACATCTGATACCAAGTTCTCCTTCTTTCACCCACCTTCTCCACCGGGTACTGGTATGGCCACCCACCACCCCACTATGTCACCGGGTCACTTTCTGGACTCCTGATGTTTCTGATCCCACATCCAGGCTGTCTCATTCTGCCACCATAAGTACTCCTCATGATGATGCCAGCTTCAGGCTGTCTCATTCTGCCACATAATGTTCTCCTCAGGCTGGTGCAAGCTCCAGGCTGTCTCATTCTGCCACCATATGTTCTCCTCATGCTGATGCCAGCTCCAGGCTGTGTCATTCTGCCTCCGTATTTTCATTGATTTCAGGCAAATCGCATTTTTCAAAAATTCACTCATCTCTATTGACAACATGTGATGACTTGAATCAAAACATGGATCAAGGCCTTGATAGAGAAGAAGTTCTTTAAAGGGGTACTCTGTGGGACTAAACCCTTAGCCCATCCTTTCCCTTTCATCAACCTATTGAATTGTCTAAATATCATTCATTAGCTATATAGAGCAGTTTCCTCCCCCCTTTGGTTGTCACTTACATGCATGAAGTGAGGGAATGACATCATCCAGCCATCCACTCTGTCTCAGTCCAAATCCCTCTCTGAAAACTGCCCCCACCCCCTGACAGACACAGACCACTTGGTTTCTGCCTTGCACTGATGAGTCATGCTGTCTTTAGTGCTGATAACTGGGAGTTTTGTGCAGCCTTAGCAAATCAGACACTGAACCTCTCTTACTGCTGCTCAAAACTGGAGAGTGGCTGGTAGAGCAAAGCTGCAATAATTGCTGGGAAATGTAGGCAAGGGAAAAGAAGGATGTCAAAGAATATCAAGCAGCCAGGGAAGACAACATGGGCCACAGGAGTCATGCATATCAGGCTGGATGGCTTACAGGGAACATATCATGGTAGTCTGATGGCTTTGGAGCTTTTAAATATTAAATATTTAGTTTTTTAGTTTAACTCATGGATGGCATTGTGTCTCAGGGCTCTTTTGATCACTGAAAACAATCTCAGACACAAATGATAATTAGATTGCCAGGTGAGCCCAATTTATGGATAAACTGCTAAAGGTGGGTGTTCCACATTATTAAACAGAGCACCAGTTTCAAGCAATATGGGGAAGAAAAAGGATCTCTCTGCTGCCGAAAAAAGAGTGAAATAGTTCAATGCCTTGGACGAGGTTTGAAAACATTAGATATTTCACGAAAACATAAGAGTGATCATCGCACTATTAAGAGATTTGTGGTTGATTTAGAGCACAGATGGGTTTGTGCAGATAAAGGCACATTGAGGAAGATTTCTGCCAGATCCATGCATCGGATCAAGAGAGCAGCTGCTAAAAAAAACAATACATCGCAGCAAACAGACATTTGAAGCTGCTGGTGCCTCTGGAATCCCACAGGCATCAAGGTGTAGAGCCCTCCAGAGTCTTGCAACTGTGCATAAACCTTCTATTCATCCACCTTTAACTAATGCTCACAAGCAGAAACAGCTGCATTGGGCAGAAAAATACATGGAGACTAATTTTCAAACAGTCCTGTTCACTGATGAGTGCCGTGCAACCCTGGATGGTCCAGATGGATGGAGTAGTGGATGGTTGGTGGATGGCCACCCTGTTCCAACAAGGCTGCGACATCAGAAAGGCAGTGGTGGAGTCATGTTTTGGGCCAGAATCATGGGAAGAGAGCTGGTCGGCCCCTTTTGGGTCTCCGAAGGTGCTAAGATAACCTCTGCAAAGTATGTGGAGTTTCTGTCTTACCACTTTCTTCCCTTGTACAGAATGAAGAACTATGCTTTCTGTAATAAAAATTATCTTCATGCATGACAATGTACCATCTCATACTGCAAAGAATACCTCTGCATCAATGGCTGCTATGGGGATAAAAAGAGAGAAAGTCATGGTGTGGCCTCCATCCTTCCCTGACCTGATAACATGAGAATTATGCTGACTGTTATTTACATCAATTATTTAGGTAAATGAAAAAAATATAATTTGCTTAATAATTTGGAACAGGGTGTATATACTTCCTTGGAGGCTTTGTCATCTATATGGAAGATCTACTTTCTTTCTCAATTACCTTGGTATATTTCATTATTGTACCGATATCAGAATACATAGAAGAGTGTCCAGGAATGGCTTTTCTGGATCAAAGAGGGTTGTCACGATGCCGGCTGGCAGGAGGTGGATCCTCTGTGCCAGAGAGGGATTGGCGTGGACCGTGCTAGTGGACCGGTTCTAAGTCACTACTGGTGTTCACCAGAGCCCGCCGCAAAGCGGGATGGACTTGCTGCGGCGGTAGTGACCAGGTCGTATCCACTAGCAACGGCTCAACCTCTCTGACTGCTGAAGATAGGCGCGGTACAAGGGAGTAGACAGAAGCAAGGTCGGACGTAGCAGAAGGTCGGGGCAGGCAGCAAGGATCGTAGTCAGGGGCAACGGCAGGAGGTCTGGAACACAGGCTAGGAACATACAAGGGAACGCTTTCACTGGCACAATGGCAACAAGATCCGGCGAGGGAGTGCAGGGGAAGTGAGGTATACATAGGGAGTGCACAGGTGAACACACTGATTAGAACCACTGCGCCAATCAGCGGCGCAGTGGCCCTTTAAATCGCAGAGACCCGGCGCGCGCGCGCCCTAGGGAGCGGGGCCGCGCGCGCCGGGACAGGACCGACGGAGAGCGAGTCAGGTACGGGAGCCGGGGTGCGCATCGCGAGCGGGCGCCACCCGTATCGCGAATCGCATCCCGGCTGGAGGCGGTATCGCAGCGCACCCGGTCAGTGGATCTGACCGGGGCGCTGCGGGAGCGAGAGTGTAGCGAGCGCTCCGGGGAGGAGCGGGGACCCGGAGCGCTCGGCGTAACAGTACCCCCCCCTTGGGTCTCCCCCTCTTCTTGGAGCCTGAGAACCTGAGGACCAGACTTTTATCTAGGATATTGTCCTCAGGTTCCCAGGATCTCTCTTCAGGACCACAGCCCTCCCAGTCAACCAAAAAGAAGGTTTTTCCTCTGACCTTTTTGGAGGCCAGTATCTCCTTTACAGGAAAGATGTCTGAAGAAAATTATCTTCATGCATGACAATGTACCATCTCATACTGCAAAGAATACCTCTGCATCAATGGCTGCTATGGGGATAAAAAGAGAGAAAGTCATGGTGTGGCCTCCATCCTTCCCTGACCTCAATCCTATTGAGAACCTTTGGAGCATCCTCAAGCAAAATATCTATGAGGGTGGGAGGCAGTTTACATCCAAACAGCAGCTCTGGGAGGCTATTCTGATATCTTGCAAACAAATTCAAGCAGAAACTGTCCAAAAACTCACAAGTTCAATGGATGCAAGACGTGTGAAGCTGCAAGTCAAATAAGGGTCCTATGTTAAAATGTAACGTGACCTGTTATGTTTCAAAAGCTAAAATGTTGTTAAAAGTTTGATTGAAATAGCTTTTGATTTCAGTAAATATGCTGCAAATACAACAAATGACAATTTTCAGTTCTTTACAATCTATAAGGTGCTTTGAAACTTACTGTGCATAATAATTTCGAACAGTGCAGTGTAAGTTTTTTTATGTTTTAAAAAAAATGCTGTTATAATTAGGAGGTTTGTACAATAAAATTTGAATTGTACTCTTAATAGTTGATAACATGAGAATTATGCTGACTGTTATTTACATCAATTATTTAGGTAAATGAAAAAAATATAATTTGCTTAATAATTTGGAACAGGGTGTATATACTTCCTTGGAGTACCCCTTTAAGTCAAGTTCTATAAAGGTGTGTATAAGAAGGAGGCTTTGTCATCTATATGGAAGATGCGGGAGTGTAGCGAGCGCTCCGGGGAGGAGCGGGGACCCGGAGCGCTCGGCGTAACAAGGGTGACCATTCCTGAAACTATGAACAGCTTAGATGACATATGAGGGAACATATCATGGTAGTCTGATGGCTTTGGAGCTTTTAAATATTAAATATTTAGTTTTTTAGTTTAACTCATGGATGGCATTGTGTCTCAGGGCTCTTTTGATCACTGAAAACAATCTCAGACACAAATGATAATTAGATTGCCAGGTGAGCCCAATTTATGGATAAACTGCTAAAGGTGGGTGTTCCACATTATTAAACAGAGCACCAGTTTCAAGCAATATGGGGAAGAAAAAGGATCTCTCTGCTGCCGAAAAAAGAGTGAAATAGTTCAATGCCTTGGACGAGGTTTGAAAACATTAGATATTTCACGAAAACATAAGAGTGATCATCGCACTATTAAGAGATTTGTGGTTGATTTAGAGCACAGATGGGTTTGTGCAGATAAAGGCACATTGAGGAAGATTTCTGCCAGATCCATGCATCGGATCAAGAGAGCAGCTGCTAAAAAAAACAATACATCGCAGCAAACAGACATTTGAAGCTGCTGGTGCCTCTGGAATCCCACAGGCATCAAGGTGTAGAGCCCTCCAGAGTCTTGCAACTGTGCATAAACCTTCTATTCATCCACCTTTAACTAATGCTCACAAGCAGAAACAGCTGCATTGGGCAGAAAAATACATGGAGACTAATTTTCAAACAGTCCTGTTCACTGATGAGTGCCGTGCAACCCTGGATGGTCCAGATGGATGGAGTAGTGGATGGTTGGTGGATGGCCACCCTGTTCCAACAAAGCTGCGACATCAGAAAGGCAGTGGTGGAGTCATGTTTTGGGCCAGAATCATGGGAAGAGAGCTGGTCAGCCCCTTTTGGGTCTCCGAAGGTGCTAAGATAACCTCTGCAAAGTATGTGGAGTTTCTGTCTTACCACTTTCTTCCCTTGTACAGAATGAAGAACTATGCTTTCTGTAATAAAAATTATCTTCATGCATGACAATGTACCATCTCATACTGCAAAGAATACCTCTGCATCAATGGCTGCTATGGGGATAAAAAGAGAGAAAGTCATGGTGTGGCCTCCATCCTTCCCTGACCTCAATCCTATTGAGAACCTTTGGAGCATCCTCAAGCAAAATATCTATGAGGGTGGGAGGCAGTTTACATCCAAACAGCAGCTCTGGGAGGCTATTCTGATATCTTGCAAACAAATTCAAGCAGAAACTGTCCAAAAACTCACAAGTTCAATGGATGCAAGACGTGTGAAGCTGCAAGTCAAATAAGGGTCCTATGTTAAAATGTAACGTGACCTGTTATGTTTCAAAAGCTAAAATGTTGTTAAAAGTTTGATTGAAATAGCTTTTGATTTCAGTAAATATGCTGCAAACACAACAAATGACAATTTTCAGTTCTTTACAATCTATAAGGTGCTTTGAAACTTACTGTGCATAATAATTTGGAACAGTGCAGTGTAAGTTTTTTTATGTTTTAAAAAAAATGCTGTTATAATTAGGAGGTTTGTACAATAAAATTTGAATTGTACTCTTAATAGTTGATAACATGAGAATTATGCTGACTGTTATTTACATCAATTATTTAGGTAAATGAAAAAAATATAATTTGCTTAATAATTTGGAACAGGGTGTATATACTTCCTTGGAGTACCCCTTTAAGTCAAGTTCTATAAAGGTGTGTATAAGAAGGAGGCTTTGTCATCTATATGGAAGATCTACTTTCTTTCTCAATTACCTTGGTATATTTCATTATTGTACCGATATCAGAATACATAGAAGAGTGTCCAGGAATGGCTTTTCTGGATCAAAGAGGGTTGTCACGATGCCGGCTGGCAGGAGGTGGATCCTCTGTGCCAGAGAGGGATTGGCGTGGACCGTGCTAGTGGACCGGTTCTAAGTCACTACTGGTGTTCACCAGAGCCCGCCGCAAAGCGGGATGGACTTGCTGCGGCGGTAGTGACCAGGTCGTATCCACTAGCAACGGCTCAACCTCTCTGACTGCTGAAGATAGGCGCGGTACAAGGGAGTAGACAGAAGCAAGGTCGGACGTAGCAGAAAGTCGGGGCAGGCAGCAAGGATCGTAGTCAGGGGCAACGGCAGGAGGTCTGGAACACAGGCTAGGAACATACAAGGGAACGCTTTCACTGGCACAATGGCAACAAGATCCGGCGAGGGAGTGCAGGGGAAGTGAGGTATACATAGGGAGTGCACAGGTGAACACACTGATTAGAACCACTGCGCCAATCAGCGGCGCAGTGGCCCTTTAAATCGCAGAGACCCGGCGCGCGCGCGCCCTAGGGAGCGGGGCCGCGCGCGCCGGGACAGGACCGACGGAGAGCGAGTCAGGTACGGGAGCCGGGGTGCGCATCGCGAGCGGGCGCCACCCGTATCGCGAATCGCATCCCGGCTGGAGGCGGTATCGCAGCGCACCCGGTCAGTGGATCTGACCGGGGCGCTGCGGGAGCGAGAGTGTAGCGAGCTCTCCGGGGAGGAGCGGGGACCCGGAGCGCTCGGCGTAACAGTACCCCCCCCCTTGGGTCTCCCCCTCTTCTTGGAGCCTGAGAACCTGAGGACCAGACTTTTATCTAGGATATTGTCCTCAGGTTCCCAGGATCTCTCTTCAGGACCACAGCCCTCCCAGTCAACCAAAAAGAAGGTTTTTCCTCTGACCTTTTTGGAGGCCAGTATCTCCTTTACAGGAAAGATGTCTGAAGAACCGGAGACAGGAGTGGGAGAGATAAGTTTAGGAGAGAAACGGTTGATGATGAGTGGTTTAAGAAGAGAAACGTGAAAGGCATTAGGAATACGAAGAGAAGGAGGGAGAAGAAGTTTATAAGAGACAGGATTAATCTGGCACAAAATTTTGAAAGGACCAAGATAGCGTGGTCCCAATTTGTAGCTGGGAACACGGAAGCGGACATATTTAGCGGAGAGCCATACCTTGTCTCCGGGAGAAAAAATGGGGGGAGCTCTTCTTTTCTTATCAGCAAACTTCTTCATGCGTGATGAAGCCTGTAAGAGAGAATTTTGGGTCTCTTTCCATATGGTGGAAAGATCACGAGTTATTTCATCCACAGCGGGCAAACCAGAGGGCAAGGGAGTAGGGAGGGGGGGAAGAGGGTGACGGCCGTACACCACGAAAAATGGGGATTTGGAAGAAGATTCCGAAACTCTGAAGTTATACGAGAATTCGGCCCATGGTAGAAGATCTGCCCAGTCATCCTGGCGGGAGGAAACAAAATGCCGTAAATAATCACCCAGGACCTGGTTAATTCTTTCTACTTGCCCATTGGATTGAGGATGATAAGCAGAAGAAAAGTTTAATTTAATCTTGAGTTGTTTACAGAGAGCCCTCCAGAATTTTGACACGAATTGGACGCCTCTATCCGAGACGATCTGCGTGGGCAACCCGTGAAGACGAAAAATGTGTACAAAAAATTGTTTTGCCAACTGAGGCGCAGAAGGAAGACCAGGAAGAGGGATGAAATGTGCCATCTTGGAGAATCGATCAACGACCACCCAAACAACAGTGTTGCCACGGGATGAGGGTAAGTCTGTAATAAAGTCCATACCAATCAGAGACCAAGGTTGTTCGGGAACAGGCAGAGGATGAAGAAGACCAGCGGGCTTCTGGCGAGGAGTCTTATCCCGGGCACAGACAGTGCAGGCCCGCACAAAATCAACAACATCCGTCTCCAGAGTCGGCCACCAATAGAAACGAGAGATGAGTTGCACGGATTTCTTGATGCCCGCATGGCCTGCGAGATGGGAGGAGTGACCCCATTTGAGGATTCCGAGGCGTTGGCGTGGAGTGACGAAGGTCTTCCCTGGAGGAGTTTGCCTGATGGAGGCTGGAGAAGTGGAGATCAGGCAGTCAGGAGGAATGATGTGTTGCGGAGAGAGCTCTACTTCCGAGGCATCCGAGGAACGAGAGAGAGCATCGGCCCTGATGTTCTTATCGGCAGGCCGAAAGTGAATTTCAAAATTAAACCGGGCAAAGAACAGAGACCACCTGGCCTGGCGAGGATTCAGCCGTTGGGCAGACTGGAGATAGGAGAGATTTTTGTGATCGGTGTAAATAATAACTGGAAATCTTGATCCCTCCAGCAGATGCCTCCATTCCTCAAGTGCTAATTTAATGGCTAGTAGCTCTCGATCCCCGATGGAGTAGTTCCTCTCCGCCGGAGAGAAGGTCCTAGAAAAAAAACCACAAGTAACAGCATGCCCGGAATAATTTTTTTGTAGAAGGACCGCTCCCGCTCCTACTGAGGAGGCATCTACCTCCAATAGGAAGGGTTTAGATGGGTCAGGTCTGGAGAGCACGGGAGCAGAAGAAAAGGCAGACTTGAGCTGTTTAAAGGCGTCTTCCGCTTGAGGAGGCCATGACTTAGGATTGGCATTCTTTTTTGTTAAAGCCACGATAGGAGCCACAATGGTGGAAAAATGTGGAATAAATTGTCTGTAATAATTGGCGAACCCCAAAAAATGTTGGATAGCACGGAGTCCGGAGGGGCGTGGCCAATCTAAGACGGCAGAGAGTTTGTCTGGATCCATTTGTAGTCCCTGGCCAGAGACCAAGTATCCTAGGAAAGGAAGAGATTGACATTCAAACAGACATTTCTCCAACTTGGCATAAAGTTGATTGTCACGAAGTCTCTGAAGAACCATGCGGACATGCTGGCGGTGTTCTTCTAGGTTGGCAGAAAAAATCAGGATATCGTCCAGATACACAACAACACAGGAATATAAGAGATCACGAAAAATTTCATTAACAAAGTCTTGGAAGACGGCAGGGGCATTGCACAGGCCAAAGGGCATGACCAGATACTCAAAGTGTCCATCTCTAGTGTTAAATGCCGTTTTCCATTCATCCCCCTCTCTGATGCGGATGAGATTATAAGCACCTCTTAAGTCCAGTTTGGTAAAGATGTGGGCACCTTGGAGGCGATCAAAGAGTTCAGAGATAAGAGGTAGAGGGTAGCGGTTCTTTACCGTGATTTTGTTAAGACCGCGGTAGTCAATGCAAGGGCGTAGGGAGCCATCTTTTTTGGACACAAAGAAAAATCCGGCTCCGGCAGGAGAGGAGGATTTGCGGATAAAGCCCTTTTTTAAATTTTCCTGGATGTACTGAGACATAGCAAGAGTCTCTGGGGCGGACAGAGGATAAATTCTGCCCCGGGGTGGAGTAGTGCCCGGGAGGAGGTCAATAGGACAGTCATAAGGCCTGTGAGGAGGAAGAGTCTCAGCTTGTTTTTTGCAAAACACATCAGCAAAGTCCATATAGGCCTTAGGGAGACCGGTTACAGGGGGAACCACAGGATCACGGCAGGGAGTACTGGTAACCGGTTTAAGGCAGTCCTTGAAACAAGAGGTACCCCAACTCTTGATCTCCCCTGTGGACCAATCCAGGGTTGGGGAATGGTGTTGAAGCCAGGGTAGTCCAAGGAGAATTTCGGAAGTGCAATTGGAGAGGACCAAAAACTCAATTCTTTCGTGATGAGGTCCGATGCACATTAGGAGGGGTTCCGTGCGGTAACGCACGGCACAGTCCAATCTTTCATTGTTAACGCAATTGATGTAAAGAGGTCTGGCGAGACTGGTCACTGGGATGTTGAACCTGTTGATGAGAGAGGCCAAAATAAAGTTTCCTGCAGATCCGGAATCCAAGAAGGCCATAGTAGAGAAGGAGAAGGTAGATGCAGATATCCGCACAGGCACAGTAAGACGTGGAGAAGCAGAGTAGACATCAAGGACTGTTTCACTTTTGTGCGGAGTCTGCGTACGTCTTTCCAGGCGGGGAGGACGGATAGGACAATCCTTCAGGAAGTGTTCGGTACCGGCACAGTACAGGCAGAGATTCTCCATGCGGCGTCGTGTCCTCTCTTGAGGTGTCAGGCGAGACCGGTCAACTTGCATAGCCTCCACGGCGGGAGGCACAGGAACGGATTGCAGAGGACCAGAGGAGAGAGGAGCCGGGGAGAAAAAACGCCTCGTGCGAACAAAGTCCATATCCTGGCGGAGCTCCTGACGCCTTTCGGAAAAACGCATGTCAATGCGAGTGGCTAGATGAATGAGTTCATGTAGGTTAGCAGGAATTTCTCGTGCGGCCAGAACATCTTTAATGTTGCTGGATAGGCCTTTTTTAAAGGTCGCGCAGAGGGCCTCATTATTCCAGGAAAGTTCTGAAGCAAGAGTACGGAATTGCACGGCGTACTCGCCAACGGAAGAATTACCCTGGACCAGGTTCAGCAGGGCAGTCTCAGCAGAAGAGGCTCGGGCAGGTTCCTCAAATACACTTCGAATTTCCGAGAAGAAGGAGTGTACAGAGGCAGTGATGGGGTCATTGCGGTCCCAGAGCGGTGTGGCCCATGACAGAGCTTTTCCAGACAGAAGGCTGACTACGAAAGCCACCTTAGACCTTTCAGTAGGAAACTGGTCCGACATCATCTCCAAGTGCAGGGAACATTGTGAAAGAAAGCCACGGCAAAACTTAGAGTCCCCATCAAATTTATCCGGCAAGGATAGTCGTAGGCCTGAGGCGGCCACTCGCTGCGGAGGAGGTGCAGGAGCTGGCGGAGGAGATGATTGCTGAAGCTGAGGTAGTAGCTGCTGTAGCATCACGGTCAGTTGAGACAGCTGGTGGCCTTGTTGCGCTATCTGTTGTGACTGCTGGGCGACCACCGTGGTGAGGTCGGCGACAACTGGCAGAGGAACTTCAGCGGGATCCATGGCCGGATCTACTGTCACGATGCCGGCTGGCAGGAGGTGGATCCTCTGTGCCAGAGAGGGATTGGCGTGGACCGTGCTAGTGGACCGGTTCTAAGTCACTACTGGTGTTCACCAGAGCCCGCCGCAAAGCGGGATGGACTTGCTGCGGCGGTAGTGACCAGGTCGTATCCACTAGCAACGGCTCAACCTCTCTGACTGCTGAAGATAGGCGCGGTACAAGGGAGTAGACAGAAGCAAGGTCGAACGTAGCAGAAGGTCGGGGCAGGCAGCAAGGATCGTAGTCAGGGGCAACGGCAGGAGGTCTGGAACACAGGCTAGGAACATACAAGGGAACGCTTTCACTGGCACAATGGCAACAAGATCCGGCGAGGGAGTGCAGGGGAAGTGAGGTATACATAGGAAGTGCACAGGTGAACACACTGATTAGAACCACTGCGCCAATCAGCGGCGCAGTGGCCCTTTAAATCGCAGAGACCCGGCGCACGCGCGCCCTAGGGAGCGGGGCCGCGCGCGCCGGGACAGGACCGACGGAGAGCGAGTCAGGTACGGGAGCCGGGGTGCGCATCGCGAGCGGGCGCCACCCGTATCGCGAATCGCATCCCGGCTGGAGGCGGTATCGCAGCCCACCCGGTCAGTGGATCTGACCGGGGCGCTGCGGGAGCGAGAGTGTAGCGAGCGCTCCGGGGAGGAGCGGGGACCCGGAGCGCTCGGCGTAACAAGGGTGACCATTCCTGAAACTTTGAACAGCTTAGATGACATATGAGGGAACATATCATGGTAGTCTGATGGCTTTGGAGCTTTTAAATATTAAATATTTAGTTTTTTAGTTTAACTCATGGATGGCATTGTGTCTCAGGGCTCTTTTGATCACTGAAAACAATCTCAGACACAAATGATAATTAGATTGCCAGGTGAGCCCAATTTATGGATAAACTGCTAAAGGTGGGTGTTCCACATTATTAAACAGAGCACCAGTTTCAAGCAATATGGGGAAGAAAAAGGATCTCTCTGCTGCCGAAAAAAGAGTGAAATAGTTCAATGCCTTGGACGAGGTTTGAAAACATTAGATATTTCACGAAAACATAAGAGTGATCATCGCACTATTAAGAGATTTGTGGTTGATTTAGAGCACAGATGGGTTTGTGCAGATAAAGGCACATTGAGGAAGATTTCTGCCAGATCCATGCATCGGATCAAGAGAGCAGCTGCTAAAAAAAACAATACATCGCAGCAAACAGACATTTGAAGCTGCTGGTGCCTCTGGAATCCCACAGGCATCAAGGTGTAGAGCCCTCCAGAGTCTTGCAACTGTGCATAAACCTTCTATTCATCCACCTTTAACTAATGCTCACAAGCAGAAACAGCTGCATTGGGCAGAAAAATACATGGAGACTAATTTTCAAACAGTCCTGTTCACTGATGAGTGCCGTGCAACCCTGGATGGTCCAGATGGATGGAGTAGTGGATGGTTGGTGGATGGCCACCCTGTTCCAACAAGGCTGCGACATCAGAAAGGCAGTGGTGGAGTCATGTTTTGGGCCAGAATCATGGGAAGAGAGCTGGTCGGCCCCTTTTGGGTCTCCGAAGGTGCTAAGATAACCTCTGCAAAGTATGTGGAGTTTCTGTCTTACCACTTTCTTCCCTTGTACAGAATGAAGAACTATGCTTTCTGTAATAAAAATTATCTTCATGCATGACAATGTACCATCTCATACTGCAAAGAATACCTCTGCATCAATGGCTGCTATGGGGATAAAAAGAGAGAAAGTCATGGTGTGGCCTCCATCCTTCCCTGACCTCAATCCTATTGAGAACCTTTGGAGCATCCTCAAGCAAAATATCTATGAGGGTGGGAGGCAGTTTACATCCAAACAGCAGCTCTGGGAGGCTATTCTGATATCTTGCAAACAAATTCAAGCAGAAACTGTCCAAAAACTCACAAGTTCAATGGATGCAAGACGTGTGAAGCTGCAAGTCAAATAAGGGTCCTATGTTAAAATGTAACGTGACCTGTTATGTTTCAAAAGCTAAAATGTTGTTAAAAGTTTGATTGAAATAGCTTTTGATTTCAGTAAATATGCTGCAAACACAACAAATGACAATTTTCAGTTCTTTACAATCTATAAGGTGCTTTGAAACTTACTGTGCATAATAATTTGGAACAGTGCAGTGTAAGTTTTTTTATGTTTTAAAAAAAATGCTGTTATAATTAGGAGGTTTGTACAATAAAATTTGAATTGTACTCTTAATAGTTGATAACATGAGAATTATGCTGACTGTTATTTACATCAATTATTTAGGTAAATGAAAAAAATATAATTTGCTTAATAATTTGGAACAGGGTGTATATACTTCCTTGGAGTACCCCTTTAAGTCAAGTTCTATAAAGGTGTGTATAAGAAGGAGGCTTTGTCATCTATATGGAAGATTTACTTTCTTTCTCAATTACCTTGGTATATTTCATTATTGTACCGATATCAGAATACATAGAAGAGTGTCCAGGAATGGCTTTTCTGGATCAAAGAGGGTTGTCACGATGCCGGCTGGCAGGAGGTGGATCCTCTGTGCCAGAGAGGGATTGGCGTGGACCGTGCTAGTGGACCGGTTCTAAGTCACTACTGGTGTTCACCAGAGCCCGCCGCAAAGCGGGATGGACTTGCTGCGGCGGTAGTGACCAGGTCGTATCCACTAGCAACGGCTCAACCTCTCTGACTGCTGAAGATAGGCGCGGTACAAGGGAGTAGACAGAAGCAAGGTCGGACGTAGCAGAAGGTCGGGGCAGGCAGCAAGGATCGTAGTCAGGGGCAACGGCAGGAGGTCTGGAACACAGGCTAGGAACATACAAGGGAACGCTTTCACTGGCACAATGGCAACAAGATCCGGCGAGGGAGTGCAGGGGAAGTGAGGTATACATAGGGAGTGCACAGGTGAACACACTGATTAGAACCACTGCGCCAATCAGCGGCGCAGTGGCCCTTTAAATCGCAGAGACCCGGCGCGCGCGCGCCCTAGGGAGCGGGGCCGTGCGCGCCGGGACAGGACCGACGGAGAGCGAGTCAGGTACGGGAGCCGGGGTGCGCATCGCGAGCGGGCGCCACCCGTATCGCGAATCGCATCCCGGCTGGAGGCGGTATCGCAGCGCACCCGGTCAGTGGATCTGACCGGGGCGCTGCGGGAGCGAGAGTGTAGCGAGCGCTCCGGGGAGGAGCGGGGACCCGGAGCGCTCGGCGTAACAAGGGTGACCATTCCTGAAACTTTGAACAGCTTAGATGACATGTGGAAGGCTCTGATCTTGGTAGGGGAGAAGGAGAAGTCAGGTTTTGAATAGTGATTTGCTCAGCAAATACATATATCACCGTAGTATCTTTATTATTTTGCTCTTTCCTTTAGAAGCTTAAGAGATATAATGCCGGTGAATCACATCACTTTTTCCCTTAATGAAAAGAGCACCACACTCATTAATAAATGGTCTGTAAACATATTAATGAATGCAAGCCTTTATTATGGTAAAGGATGGTGACAATAATATCAGCCACACAACATCTGAATAAGCATATTACCACACATTTTTCCAGGTTGGTGACACTTGTGGTTCTTCTATGAAGATGTAGAGTCTTAATATGGTAATATACAGATTCTATTAAAAGGGGTCTATGCTTTGATATATTAATAGAACACATTCAGTGTTTAAGATTTAAAAAACTAAATGTATTTATTGCTTTATTAACAACAATAATAAAAATAGTAACATTAGAAGTTTGTTACTAATAATTATTAATACTTCTATAATGCAGTACTCAACTCCTTCCTTCCATGCACAACATTCACTTCTGCCGTCTTTCTACTCTGCAAGCTGTGCGCAGCCTCCTGACTCTTAAAGAGCCGGTAGTGATCAAAGACTGGTGCCTTCCTCAATCTCCTGCTGCCCTTGGATTCACAAAGGACCTTACCAATTGCTCTGGGTCTAAGCTATGTTCACAAAGCAAAAACATTTGGTAATATGTAGAGAGAGAGAGAGAACAGACAAAACTGGCGCTATCTAAGTGCCGTTACATAAAAAAATATATATCTATTTGGAATTTGTCAGTTTTACCAATAGAAACAAATAGATAGTGAAATGTTGCATTCACCTATCAGTGTTGCACTGCAGGCACAACTCTGTTAATTACATGTGTCAGTAAAAACTCAAAAATATCCCCGTGGCAGCCTTGCATCCGTTCCCAGTCATCAATGATGGCGGTGTGATTGCTGGATTAGGAGGTGTGAGAGAAGGGCTACTCACTGCATTCCGTCTGCAATTACGGCATTTGCTGGGAAATTGTGGTACCAAGTAAGGCACGGATAACAGCCAGGTAAAATCAAAAGGTTTATTTTCCAAAAGGTATTTCAAATAGACAGACAGACAACACGTTTCGCCAGGGAACCCTCACTTCATCAGGACCGCGTTGCATTGAGGGAGTATGGCTGTGATGAGCAGGGTGTTACCGTGACATCACGAGCCTCCGCCCCGCATCACCAGTCATTCGGCATGGAGCGAAGTTCGCTCCGTGCACCAGATGTCTGGGTTGCATCAGCCGAGATTGCAGGGCTCCCCAGCAGCGGTACCCCAGCGATCAGATAAGATGTCTAGGGGCAGAGTACTCTTTAAAGCTGTTGTTTTATTGGTTCCTCAATGTGCCATATTTTGGCTTTATTAGTCTTTGTAAAGCGTTGGATCCTGTCAATATGAATCCTTTGCCGTAGAAAGGTGTTTGACCTGCTTCTTTCTTCTGTTATCAAGCTTCTTTCCTCCCTCCTCCTCTCCTGTGAGACTGTATTACACTCAGTTGAACTCTGTCCTGTGTTTGCAAGACAAGCAATATGGAAGGAGAGGAGGGACATTGGCCCACCAGCTCTTGGGGAACTGCAGATTATAGACAAAGTTTGTGGAGCAAAAATCTGCTAAACTGTACCATATACAAGTTATATAATGGCCAGAAACAGTGCCGCTCTTCATGTACACACACAGGGCAGCCTATCCTGAAAAGTCACCTGAAATGACTTTTAATCTTGAGACTATGGTATGTAAGTGACAAAACATGTAATGAATACAAAATAATCTATAGTTTACTTTGCTGATGCTGAACATTGCATATGAGAAGTACTGCTTAGTCTACCTGTTCATATGTTAGGAAATGCTCTATAATGCTCTAAAGTGTCAAGAGTTCTTTTTGGTCAAAAGATTGTTCTTTTGTCATACTTTTAACCCCTATAGTATCAATCTTTTAAATATATATATATATATATATATATATATATATATATATATATATGTAACTGTCTAGTCACACATTTTCCTATGTCTGATGCATACTTTTTGCACCCTTTTCAAACATGTTTTGTAGAAAGAGAAAAAAACACTGATGTTAAATAGCTCATAGTGCGTGCAGGATACATTTTGGTTCCCAGCAGTGTTACTGGAGACTGCAGCCAGGGGGACAGGGAACTTCTAGGATGTTTATTTGCTCATATTTTGTCCTTATATCTCTGTACAATCTCCGAACCCCTCTGACTGCATTTGGACCTTAGGTTCTGCACTGTTAAGGGTGTGATCTGTATAGTATTTACACGTTTGACTTGTATTTGTGCCAGCCAAAACCCACACACATACACCTCCATCTAATATTGTGGTAATATGTGTCACGATGCCGGCTGGCAGGTAGTGGACCCTCTGTGCCAGAGAGGGATTGGCGTGGACCGTGCTAGTGGACCGGTTCTAAGCCACTACTGGTTTTCACCAGAGCCCGCCGCAAAGCGGGATGGTCTTGCTGCGGCGGTAGTGACCAGGTCGTATCCACTAGCAACGGCTCACCTCTCTGGCTGCTGAAGATAGGCGTGGTACAAGGGAGTAGGCAGAAGCAAGGTCGGACGTAGCAGAAGGTCGGGGCAGGCAGCAAGGATCGTAGTCAGGGGCAACGGCAGAAGGTCTGGAAACACAGGCAAGGAACACACAAGGAACGCTTTCACTGGCACTAAGGCAACAAGATCCGGCAAGGGAGTGCAAGGGAAGTGAGGTAATATAGGGAAGTGCACAGGTGATTACCCTAATTGGAACCACTGCGCCAATCAGCGGCGCAGTGGCCCTTTAAATCGCAGAGACCCGGCGCGCGCGCGCCCTAGGGAGCGGGGCCGCGCGCGCCGGGACAGAACAGACGGGGAGCGAGTCAGGTAGGGGAGCCGGGGTGCGCATCGCGAGCGGGCGCTACCCGCATCGCGAATCGCATCCCGGCTGGCAGCGGGATCGCAGCGCCCCGGGTCAGAGGACGTGACCGGAGCGCTGCAGCGGAGGGAGTGAAGCGAGCGCTCCGGGGAGGAGCGGGGACCCGGAGCGCTCGGCGTAACAGTACCCCCCCCCTTGGGTCTCCCCCTCTTCTTGGAGCCTGAGAACCTGAGGAGCAGACTTTTGTCAAGGATGTTGTCCTCAGGTTCCCAGGATCTCTCTTCAGGACCACAACCCTCCCAGTCTACTAAAAAAAAATTTTTCCCTCTGACCTTTTTGGCAGCCAAAATTTCCTTGACCGAGAAGACGTCCGAGGAGCCGGAAACAGGAGTGGGAGGAACAGATTTGGGAGAAAAACGGTTGAGGATGAGTGGTTTGAGAAGAGAGACGTGAAAGGCATTAGGGATACGAAGAGAAGGAGGAAGAAGAAGTTTATAAGAGACAGGATTAATTTGACACAAAATTTTGAAAGGACCAAGATAGCGTGGTCCCAACTTGTAGCTAGGGACACGGAAGCGGACATATTTAGCGGAGAGCCATACCTTGTCTCCAGGGGAAAAAACGGGGGGAGCTCTTCTTTTCTTATCCGCGAACCTCTTCATGCGTGAAGAAGCCTGTAAGAGAGAATTTTGGGTCTCTCTCCATATAATGGAAAGGTCACGAGAAATTTCATCCACAGCGGGCAGACCAGAGGGCAAGGGGGTAGGGAGGGGGGGAAGAGGGTGACGGCCGTACACCACGAAAAATGGGGATTTGGAGGAAGATTCAGAGACCCTGAAGTTATACGAGAATTCGGCCCATGGAAGGAGATCTGCCCAGTCATCCTGGCGGGAGGAAACAAAATGTCGCAAATAATCACCCAAGATCTGGTTAATTCTTTCTACTTGTCCATTGGATTGAGGATGATATGCAGAGGAAAAATTTAATTTAATCTTGAGTTGTTTACAGAGAGCCCTCCAGAATTTAGACACGAATTGGACACCTCTATCCGAGACAATCTGCGTAGGCAACCCGTGAAGACGAAAAATGTGTACAAAAAATTGTTTAGCCAACTGAGGCGCAGAAGGAAGACCAGGAAGAGGGATGAAATGTGCCATTTTGGAGAATCGATCAACGACCACCCAAATAACAGTGTTGCCACGGGAAGGGGGTAAATCAGTAATAAAATCCATACCAATCAGAGACCAAGGCTGTTCGGGGACAGGCAGAGGATGAAGAAAACCAGCGGGCTTCTGGCGAGGAGTCTTATCCCGGGCACAGATAGTGCAGGCTCGCACAAAGTCCCCAACATCCGTCTCCAGAGTCGGCCACCAATAGAAGCGGGAGATGAGTTGCACAGATTTCTTGATGCCCGCATGACCTGCGAGATGGGAGGAGTGACCCCATTTGAGGATTCCGAGGCGTTGGCGTGGAGAAACAAAGGTCTTTCCTGGAGGAGTCTGCCTGATGGAGGCAGGAGAAGTGGAGATCAGGCAGTCAGGTGGAATGATGTGTTGCGGAGGGAGATCAACTTCTGAGGCATCCGAGGAACGAGAGAGAGCATCGGCCCTAATGTTCTTATCGGCAGGACGAAAGTGAATCTCAAAATTAAATCGGGCAAAGAACAGAGACCACCGGGCCTGGCGAGGATTCAGCCGTTGGGCAGACTGGAGGTAGGAGAGGTTCTTGTGGTCGGTGTAGATAATAACAGGAAATCTTGATCCCTCCAGCAGATGCCTCCATTCCTCAAGTGCTAATTTAATGGCTAAAAGCTCTCGATCCCCGATGGAGTAGTTCCTCTCCGCTGGAGAGAAGGTCCTAGAGAAAAAACCACAAGTGACAGCATGCCCGGAAGAATTTTTTTGTAGAAGAACAGCTCCAGCTCCCACTGAGGAGGCATCAACCTCCAATAGGAAGGGTTTGGAAGGGTCAGGTCTGGAGAGCACGGGAGCCGAAGAAAAGGCAGACTTGAGTCATTTAAAGGCGTCTTCTGCTTGAGGAGGCCAGGACTTGGGATCAGCATTTTTTTTGGTTAAAGCCACGATAGGAGCCACAATGGTAGAAAAATGTGGAATAAATTGCCTGTAATAATTGGCGAACCCCAAAAAGCGTTGGATAGCACGGAGTCCGGAGGGGCGTGGCCAATCTAAGACGGCAGAGAGTTTGTCTGGATCCATCTGTAGTCCCTGGCCAGAGACCAAATATCCTAGAAAAGGAAGAGATTGGCATTCAAACAGACATTTCTCAATTTTGGCATAGAGTTGGTTGTCACGAAGTCTCTGAAGAACCATACGGACATGCTGGCGGTGTTCTTCTAGATTGGCAGAAAAAATTAGGATATCGTCCAGATATACAACAACACAGGAGTATAACAGATCACGAAAAATTTCATTGACAAAGTCTTGGAAGACGGCAGGGGCATTGCACAGTCCAAAGGGCATGACCAGATACTCAAAGTGTCCATCTCTGGTGTTAAATGCCGTTTTCCACTCGTCCCCCTCTCTGATGCGGATGAGGTTATAGGCGCCTCTTAAGTCCAATTTAGTGAAGATGTGGGCACCTTGGAGGCGATCAAAGAGTTCAGAGATGAGGGGTAAGGGGTAGCGGTTCTTAACCGTGATTTTATTAAGACCGCGGTAGTCAATGCAAGGACGTAGGGAGCCATCTTTTTTTGACACAAAGAAAAATCCGGCTCCGGCAGGAGAGGAGGATTTACGGATAAAGCCCTTTTTTAGATTCTCCTGGACGTATTCGGACATGGCAAGAGTCTCTGGGGCAGAGAGAGGATAAATTCTGCCCCGGGGTGGAGTAGTGCCCGGGAGGAGGTCGATAGGGCAATCATAAGGCCTGTGAGGAGGTAGAGTCTCAGCTTGTTTTTTGCAGAAAACATCCGCGAAGTCCATATAGGCCTTAGGGAGACCGGTTACTGGAGGAACCACAGAGTTACGGCAAGGGTTACTGGGAACCGGTTTTAGACAGTTCTTGGAACAAGAGGACCCCCAACTCTTGATCTCCCCAGTGGACCAATCCAGGGTTGGGGAATGAAGTTGAAGTCAGGGAAGTCCAAGGAGAATTTCTGAGGTGCAATTGGGGAGGACCAAAAGTTCAATCCTCTCATGATGAGCTCCGATGCTCATAAGAAGGGGCTCCGTGCGGAAACGTATGGTACAGTCCAATCTTTCATTATTTACACAATTGATGTAGAGGGGTCTGGCAAGACTGGTCACCGGGATGTTGAACCTGTAGACGAGAGAGGCCAAAATAAAATTTCCTGCAGATCCAGAGTCCAAGAAGGCCACCGTAGAGAAGGAGAAGGCAGAGGCAGACATCCGCACAGGCACAGTAAGACGTGGAGAAGCAGAGAAGACATCAAGGACTGTCTCACCTTTGTGCGGAGTCAGCGTACGTCTTTCCAGGCGGGGAGGACGGATAGGACAATCCCTCAGGAAGTGTTCGGTACTAGCACAGTACAGGCAGAGGTTCTCCATACGGCGTCGTGTCCTCTCTTGAGGTGTCAGGCGAGACCGGTCGACCTGCATAGCCTCCACGGCGGGAGGCACAGGAACAGATTGCAGGGGACCAGAGGAGAGAGGAGCCGAGGAGACGAAACGCCTCGTGCGAACAGAGTCCATATCTTGGCGGAGTTCCTGACGCCTTTCAGAAAAACGCATGTCAATGCGAGTGGCTAGGTGAATAAGTTCATGTAGATTAGCAGGAATTTCTCGTGCGGCCAGAACATCTTTAATGTTGCTGGATAGGCCTTTTTTGAAGGTCGCGCAGAGGGCCTCATTATTCCAGGACAATTCTGAAGCAAGTGTACGGAACTGTACGGCATACTCGCCAACGGAAGAATTACCCTGGACCAGGTTCAACAGGGCAGTCTCAGCAGAAGAGGCTCGGGCAGGTTCCTCAAAGACACTTCGGATTTCCGAGAAGAAGGAGTGTACAGAGGCAGTGACGGGGTCATTGCGGTCCCAGAGCGGTGTGGCCCATGACAGGGCTTTTCCGGACAGAAGACTGACTACGAAAGCCACCTTAGACCTTTCAGTGGGAAACAGGTCCGACATCATCTCCAGATGCAGGGAACATTGGGAAAGAAAGCCACGGCAAAACTTAGAGTCCCCATCAAATTTATCCGGCAAGGATAAGCGTATCCCAGGAGCGGCCACTCGCTGCGGAGGAGGTGCAGGAGCTGGCGGAGGAGATGACTGCTGAAGCTGTGGTAGTAACTGTTGTAGCATAACGGTCAGTTGAGACAGCTGTTGGCCTTGTTGCGCTATCTGTTGTGACTGCTGGGCGACCACCGTGGTGAGGTCAGCGACAACTGGCAGAGGAACTTCAGCGGGATCCATGGCCGGATCTACTGTCACGATGCCGGCTGGCAGGTAGTGGACCCTCTGTGCCAGAGAGGGATTGGCGTGGACCGTGCTAGTGGACCGGTTCTAAGCCACTACTGGTTTTCACCAGAGCCCGCCGCAAAGCGGGATGGTCTTGCTGCGGCGGTAGTGACCAGGTCGTATCCACTAGCAACGGCTCACCTCTCTGGCTGCTGAAGATAGGCGCGGTACAAGGGAGTAGGCAGAAGCAAGGTCGGACGTAGCAGAAGGTCGGGGCAGGCAGCAAGGATCGTAGTCAGGGGCAACGGCAGAAGGTCTGGAAACACAGGCAAGGAACACACAAGGAACGCTTTCACTGGCACTAAGGCAACAAGATCCGGCAAGGGAGTGCAAGGGAAGTGAGGTAATATAGGGAAGTGCACAGGTGATTACCCTAATTGGAACCACTGCGCCAATCAGCGGCGCAGTGGCCCTTTAAATCGCAGAGACCCGGCGCGCGCGCGCCCTAGGGAGCGGGGCCGCGCGCGCCGGGACAGAACAGACGGGGAGCGAGTCAGGTAGGGGAGCCGGGGTGCGCATCGCGAGCGGGCGCTACCCGCATCGCGAATCGCATCCCGGCTGGCAGCGGGATCGCAGCGCCCCGGGTCAGAGGACGTGACCGGAGCGCTGCAGCGGAGGGAGTGAAGCGAGCGCTCCGGGGAGGAGCGGGGACCCGGAGCGCTCGGCGTAACAATATGACTATAATTTCCTGTAAAATATTGGAATTAAACATTTGCTTGTGGACTAGAATTAAAGTATTACCCTCAATTACAAAGTTACCCACTGTCTTCTGATCATTCAGATTTAATTATTAGCTACTAACGGGTCTTTTTTTTATTTTTTTTATTTTTTTCTCAATACTGTATACATCACTATTCTGCATTTGTTAATTGATTCAGCATTGCTCAATTTTATGATGTTAATATACCTGCAATTATGGGGAAGCGAGGAATGTGGAAGGCGGGGGGTTTAATGAATTGTTAATTAAATTAATTAAGAGCTGTGGCTCCCCAGAGGAGGCTGTTCAGGAGTTGCTCAGGGTAAGTGTTGTGCTCCGGATACTGTATTATTCTGCTAGCTGACAAGAAAGTTAACTCTTTCTAAGATATGGAAATTTGCATACGGTGATGTCTCTAAATGCAACAGGGATTATTTGGCTTGGTTGTTGTATTGTTGATTTGTTGGAAAAAGGGGATAGAATTGACATAGGCAGGAAAAATGGGCAAGTGTAAGGGTCTGAGCAACTTGGACACAGACACAATTGTGACTAGGTCACCTTCAAATTAGCAAATGAAGAGTGTTCAAGGTATGCTCTGGTTAGCACCTATGATGAAAAGCCCATAGATGGACAGGTTGTGAACTGGCGACAAGGTCAGGGGTGTCCAAGGTTCTTTGATGCTCATAAGGAACTTAAGGGAATTCATATTGTGTGATCCCAATGAAGAGCTACTGAAGCACAAGTGTCAGAAAACAATGTACCATCGTTTATTGTGTATGAGGCTTTAAGGTCAAGTATACACTGCAGAAAGTGCCCACAATAGGCACCTGAACAACAGAATGTAACCAAGGAGCTATGGAAAAAAAAAGTGACTTCGTCTAAGGAATCAAATTTTACTTTATACCATGTGAGCAGCAGGTTTTGTGTTCGTCACTAACCTGGGGAAGAGATGGTATCAGGATGCCCTATGGAACGAAGGAACACTAGGAGATGCTCTGGGCAATGTTCTGCTGTGAACCTTGGGTCCTGGCATACTTTGACACGTAGCATATATCTAAACATTGTCCCTAATGGAAGTAGCCTCTTTCAGCAGGATAATGGGGGACATTTATCAAGGGATTTAGAGCTCTTTTTTTGCTTACAAAAGTCGCACAAAAAGTCGCATTAGCACTTAAGCAATTTTTTGTGCGACTTTTGGCTGTAAGCAAAAAGCTACATAAGAGTGTACGAAAGTAAACTTTATTTTTTACTTTGCAGTGGTCAGTGAAAGTCGCACAAAAAGTCGCAAGCCCTCAAAAACTGCGTAAATGTAAGCCAGCTCGGACCTGGCGTACAAAACGGCTTTTGAGAGCAAATTTTATATTTCCCGCTGGCAGCCGAGATCACGGCTCCAGCGGGAAATATATTGCAACTGTACAAAGGAGCCCGGGCTGGCATCTCTCTGCAGCCGCCCGGGCTCTGTCTGATTCTAACCCTTCTACCCAGGGCCGCCATCAGGGGGATACAGCCAGTACTCCAGTAAGGGGCCCCATCTCCCAGGGGGGTCCGGGCCCCTGCTGCACCCCCCTGCAGCAGCCCCAGCACAGAATACTGCTGTTTAAGAAGCAGTCTCCTGCTTTCACTGGCAGCTGCAAAATACTTCCTGCCATCTGTCCTCTCCTCCCTGGATAAGGCTCTTACAGACGATGGAGCGATAACTGCCGAACATCGGGCTGTGTATGGGAGGCAGAGGAGCTTTGGTGATGTCATTACCATGTGATCAGTCACATGGGTGGGAGGAGCCTGACTACTATGCAATGGAGGCCCAGGAAGAAGTTCCTGTATAGGGGAATGTGTATCATGTGAAGGTAACCTATACTACATACTCACACAAATTACTATGTCTGTGTTTTCCAAACAGTGTGCCTCCAGCTGTTACAAAACTACAACTCCCAGTATGCCCAGAAAGCCAACAGCTGTCTGGTCATGCTGGGAGTTGTAGTTTTGCAACAGCTGGAGATACATTGTTTGGTAAACACTGCACTATATAATTCCCACACACTGCATTTAACACACCCACCACATTTGTTAATTTAAGAATCAATAAATAAATGTCCAAACTATTCCAATATAACGTTAATTATCCCACACGGTCAATGGCACAATTGTTATAAAATACCAAAGTCCACAATTGCTAATTTTTAGTAATTTCATATACCATACAAACTAAATTAAAAAAAAAAGCGATCGAAAAGTCGCATCAAAACAAAAATGGTACCAGTAAAAACTACAGATCAAAGCGCAAAAGATGAGCCCTTCCACATCCCAGTATATGGAAAAATGCTAAAGTTATAGGGGTCAGAAGAGGATGATTTTAATTATACTACTTTTTGTATAAACGGAAGCCATCAAAAGTTGCAAAATGGCGTTTTTTTTTTTTACTGTGTATTTCATGGAAGCATGATTGATGCCATTACAAAGTAAAATTGGTGGCACAAAAAGCAACAAGCCTCATATAGGTCTGAAAGTTGAAAATGAAAAGTATTATGGCTCTAATACACAAGTGGTATAAATATCATTTTCCCAGCTGTCACAATCCTGACTGAGCCCCCTGTGACCGGCCACCACTGCTGCCACAATATCTGGCTGATCTGCCGGCGACTGTAACTGTAAGGGTAAAACTCCAAAACAAAGTACCTACACAAAACATAAAAGGGTCCACATATTGCTAAAAGTTTATTTTGTTAACACCAACCAAATTAAAAACATGTATATGAGGCATCAGGAGAAAACCACAAGTAAGCACAGAGGCCACAACACACATGGAATTCAGAGATAATGGGGGGATTTATCAAATCCTGGGCAGAGGGAAAGTGGAGCAGTTGCCCATAGCAACCAGATTGTCCCCCTTTTTTTTTTTTTTTTTTTTTTTTTAAAGGCATCTGAAAAATTAAAGAAGCGATCTACAACTACTCCACTTGCCCTCTGCACAGGATCTGATAATTATTCCCCATTATCTCTGAATAAAGTGGCAGGGGGGGATCAGTCGGGGGGAATAAAGTGGCAGGGGGGGGGATCAGTCGGGGGGAATAAAGTGGCAGGGGGGGATCAGTCGGGGGGAATAAAGTGGCAGGGGGGGAATCAGTTGGGGGGAATAAAGTGGCAGGGGGGGATCAGTCGGGGGGAATAAAGTGGCAGGGGGGATCAGTCGGGGGGAATAAATTGGCAGGGGGGGATCAGTCGGGGGGAATAAAGTGGCAGGGGGGATCAGTCGGGGGGAATAAAGTGGCAGGGGGGGATCAGTCGGGGGGAATAAAGTGGCACTGGGGGATCAGTCGGGGGGAATAAAGTGGCAGGGGGGATCGGGGGGGAATAAAGTGGCAGAGGGATCAGGGGGGTATAAAGTGGCAGGGGATCAGAGGGGGGATAAAGTGGCAGGGGGGATCGGGGGGGGGGGTAAAGTGGCAGGGGGGATCGGGGGGGGAATGAAGTGGCAGGGGGATCAGAGGGGGGATAAAGTGGCAGGGGTGGGATCAGAGGGGGGTAATAAAGTGGCAGGGGGGATCGGGGGGGAATAAAGTGGCAGGGGTGATCAGAGATTGGAAATAAAGTGGCATGGGGAGGATCAGGGGGGTGGCAAATGATATAGCACAGTGGGGAGGGGTTGAAATGGCACAGGAGGTTGATCAAGGGGGAGAATGCATGTGGGTAGCAGCCCAATTTGTACTGCTGATACTGGTATCATGTTATACGTCATAGGACATGCAACGCGATATGTGCAATTGGCGGTACTGTGAGGGGTGTCCAGGGGGCCCAGGCCTGAGCTGTGTAAGGGGCCCCAAAATTTCTGAAGGTAGCCCTGCTTCTACCCTCACTTAATGACATCCCCCCCCCCTTGTCTCCTGCACCGCACATTTCCCATCTGTCTGCTACCTGTTGCAAGGCTACAACTCCCAGCATGCCCATACAGTGAGGGCATGCTGGGAGTTGTAGTATTGTAGCGGGCGGACAATGTGCGGCGCGGGCGGGTGGAAGAAAAGGGGGGTGGGGGTTATATAAAGCAATGTCCCCATCCCCATCATTGTGTTAGGGTAGCGGGGATAGAATTGAAGGAACCCGGGCGGCTGCAGACTGATGCCAGCATGGGTTCCTTTTAACATACCTCGGCGCCGCGGAGTTTCTATTTCCCCTAATGTAATTTTATAATCTCGCTGGATCCCGTGATAGGCCAGGACCGAGCAGCCAATCACGGGAAATTTGATATTACATTAGGGACTAAAAGCTCAGTGGCTCCGCTAAATGTTAAAAGGAGCTAGCCTCACTTCAGCCGCCCGGGCTCCGTCAACTATCATCTCCGCAGCGCCTGGTAAGGAGCCGGGGCTGACGTAACTCTGCAGCCGCCCGGGACTCCCACAGCCAGGCAGGGAGATGTGTAGGTGCCGTCCCTGTCATCCCTCAGCACTGCGGTACAAGCCGAGAGATGGCAGGGACGGCTTCTGCACATCTCCCTGCCCGGCTGCGGGAGTCCTGGGCGGCTGCAGTGTTATGTCAGCCCGGGCTCCTCACCACAGCGCCGTGGAGTTTAGTGTAATTTCAAATTTCCAGCTGGGTCCCATGTCACGTGACCCGGCAGGAAATATGAAATGACAGTGATTCTCTGATCACTGCAGCCAGGGAGCGGAGCGCACTACCACCTGCTTCCCTCGCTGGCACGACTACAACTCCCAGCATGCCCTTACAGTAAGGGCATGCTGGGAGAGTTGTAGGGGGGGTGAGGATGGGTGAGAAGCTTGTCTCCTGCCCCCTGCCGCACAACTGCAACTCCCAGCATGCCCTTACAGTAAGGACATGCTGGGAGTTGTAGTCATGTGGTGTGGAAGATTGTCACCCCCCCCCTACAACTCCCAGCATGTCCTTACTGTAAGGGCATGCTGGGAGTTGTAATTGTGCGGCAGGTGACAGGCTTGTCACCCCCCCCTTACAACTCCCAGCATGCCCTTACAGTAAGGATATGCTGGGAGTTGTACTCATGTGGTGCGGGAGATTGTTAACCCCTCCCCTACAACTCCCAGCATATCCTTACTGTAAGGTCATGCTGGGAGTTGTAGTCATGCACGGACGGGTGACAATAAAGGTATTAACCTATTTTTCTTTTTTTCTCATTTCAGATCCGTGTATCCTGTGGACTACTTCGAATCCGGTGGACTGCTTCAATGACCAGCGTTTTTTAAAAATCTGTTTAATGTTAATAAAATGGTTAATGCAGGCTTGTGGGGGAGTGTTTTTTGGAATAAATTTTTTGAAACGTGTTGTGTTTTTTTTTTTATTTACTTGATGGGCTTAGTAGTGGAAGCTGTCTAATAGACGGAATCCATTACTAAGCCCGGACTTAGTGTTAGCCCCCAACACAGCTAGTGCTAACCCCCAATTATTACCCCGGTACCCACCGCCACAGGAGTTCCGAGAAGAGCCGGTACCAACAGGCCCGGAGCATCAAATATGGCGCTTCTGGGCCTAGGCGGTAACAGGCTGGCGTTATTTATGCTGTGGAGGGTCAGTAACAATGGTCCTCGCCCACCCTGGTAACTTCAGGCTGTTGCTGCTTGGTTGGTATTTGGCTGAAAATAAAAATAGGGGGAACCCTATGCGTTTTTTTTTAAATAATTAATTATTTATGCAAAACAAAGATAAGATTCCCCCTCTTTTTAGCCAAATACCAACCAAGCAGCAACATATTTGACGCTCCAGGCCTGTTGGTACCGGCTCCTCCCGGCACCCCTGTGGCGGTGGGTACTGGGGTAATAATTGGGGGTTAGCGCTAAGCCTCAGCTTAGTAATGGACTCTGTCTATAATACAGCTTCCACTACTAAGCCTGTCAAGTAAATAAAATAAAAAAACATGTTTAAAAAAAAATATATTCCAAAAAAAACTCTCCCAAAAGTCCTCATTAACCATTTTATTAACATTAAACCAAAAAAATGCTGATTACTGTACTCCCCTGAATCTAAAGTAATCCACAAGATACACGGATCTGAAATGAGAAGAAAAAAATGAGTTAGTACAGGGGAAAAAAAAGTGGTAAAAAATGTAAAAAAACATATATATGTGGTAGCCCTTGGGGGGTGTTGGTATTGGGGGTATTGTTTCGGTAGATGAGGGGTTAATGTTAACCCTATAGTTCATGACGCCAGGCTGAGGGCTAGTATGCTGAGGTAATCCTCCGGCCTATCGCCCTCCCTTCCCAGAAACGACAGGTGCATGTAATGAAATGACTGAAGGTCCACAATGTACTTGAACTTGGGTAACTTTACTTAAGTGCTTGCGGTACATCCAATGAACAATGACAGTCTCTGGAATACAGCCTTTATACAGCTCAATGACTGACAATTGTTGCGGACCTTGAAATAAATTAAAGTCTCTGAATTTAGGGTAATTATTGCAGATCCGTCCGGATTTAGGGGATAGATAAGGTCCGGTGATCTTGCAGAGTGCGTGGGGATTGATACGTATCACTCAGAATTTAGAAGTTATCAGCCGTCGCCGCAAGGTTCAGGCCTAGACTCACAGATATCAGCAGCGCAGATGCTTCTTGCTTGCTTGAACAGGAGCAAGAGCCCAAGAGAGCAAGAACATGGCCTCCGCTCCCTTATATGGGCAGGGGGAGGGGCTAATCTGATTGGTCCGAACATCCGTCATTCACTGTTACAATGAGTGATGGGATTGACTACGTCACAAGGACCTCCAAAGGTCCTAAAGCAGAAATACCATAGAGTTCACTTAACCACGTGACCCGCAGGTCCTGCTATGCTACTGTCACGATGCCGGCTGGCAGGTAGTGGACCCTCTGTGCCAGAGAGGGATTGGCGTGGACCGTGCTAGTGGACCGGTTCTAAGCCACTACTGGTTTTCACCAGAGCCCGCCGCAAAGCGGGATGGTCTTGCTGCGGCGGTAGTGACCAGGTCGTATCCACTAGCAACGGCTCACCTCTCTGGCTGCTGAAGATAGGCGCGGTACAAGGGAGTAGGCAGAAGCAAGGTCAGACGTAGCAGAAGGTCGGGGCAGGCAGCAAGGATCGTAGTCAGGGGCAACGGCAGAAGGTCTGGAAACACTGGCAAGGGACACACAAGGAACGCTTTCACTGGCACTAAGGCAACAAGATCCGGCAAGGGAGTGCAAGGGAAGTGAGGTAATATAGGGAGTGCACAGGTGATGACTCTAATTGGAACCACTGCGCCAATCAGCGGCGCAGTGGCCCTTTAAATCGCAGAGACCCGGCGCGCGCGCGCCCTAGGGAGCGGGGCCGCGCGCGCCGGGACAGAACAGACGGGGAGCGAGTCAGGTAGGGGAGCCGGGGTGCGCATCGCGAGCGGGCGCTACCCGCATCGCGAATCGCATCCCGGCTAGCAGCAGGATCGCAGCGCCCCGGGTCAGAGGACGTGACCGGGGCGCTGCAGCGGAGGAGGTGAAGCGAGCGCTCCGGGGAGGAGCGGGAACCCGGAGCGCTCGGCGTAACAGTACCCCCCCCCTTGGGTCTCCCCCTCTTCTTGGAGCCTGAGAACCTGAGGAGCAGACTTTTGTCAAGGATGTTGTCCTCAGGTTCCCAGGATCTCTCTTCAGGACCACAACCCTCCCAGTCTACTAAAAAAAAATTTTTTCCTCTGACCTTTTTGGCAGCCAAAATCTCCTTGACCGAGAAGACGTCCGAGGAGCCGGAAACAGGAGTGGGAGGAACAGATTTGGGAGAAAAACGGTTGAGGATGAGTGGTTTGAGAAGAGAGACGTGAAAGGCATTAGGGATACGAAGAGAAGGAGGAAGAAGAAGTTTATAAGAGACAGGATTAATTTGACACAGAATTTTGAAAGGACCAAGATAGCGTGGTCCCAACTTGTAGCTAGGGACACGGAAGCGGACATATTTAGCGGAGAGCCATACCTTGTCTCCAGGGGAAAAAACGGGGGGAGCTCTTCTTTTCTTATCCGCGAACCTCTTCATGCGTGAAGAAGCCTGTAAGAGAGAATTTTGGGTCTCTCTCCATATAATGGAAAGGTCACGAGAAATTTCATCCACAGCGGGCAGACCAGAGGGCAAGGGGGTAGGGAGGGGGGGAAGAGGGTGACGGCCGTACACCACGAAAAATGGGGATTTGGAGGAAGATTCAGAGACCCTGAAGTTATACGAGAATTCGGCCCATGGAAGGAGATCTGCCCAGTCATCCTGGCGGGAGGAAACAAAATGTCGCAAATAATCACCCAGGATCTGGTTAATTCTTTCTACTTGTCCATTGGACTGGGGATGATATGCAGAGGAAAAATTTAATTTAATCTTGAGTTGTTTACAGAGAGCTCTCCAGAATTTAGACACGAATTGGACCCCTCTATCCGAGACGATCTGCGTAGGCAACCCGTGAAGACGAAAAATGTGTACAAAAAATTGTTTAGCCAACTGAGGCGCAGAAGGAAGACCAGGAAGAGGAATGAAATGTGCCATTTTGGAGAATCGATCAACGACCACCCAAATAACGGTGTTGCCACGGGAAGGGGGTAAATCAGTAATAAAATCCATACCAATCAGAGACCAAGGCTGTTCGGGGACAGGCAGAGGATGAAGAAAACCAGCGGGCTTCTGGCGAGGAGTCTTATCCCGGGCACAGATAGTGCAGGCTCGCACAAAGTCCCCAACATCCGTCTCCAGAGTCGGCCACCAATAGAAGCGGGAGATGAGTTGCACAGATTTCTTGATACCCGCATGACCTGCGAGATGGGAGGAGTGACCCCATTTGAGGATTCCGAGGCGTTGGCGTGGAGAAACAAAGGTCTTTCCTGGAGGAGTCTGTCTGATGGAGGCAGGAGAAGTGGAGATCAGGCAGTCAGGTGAAATGATGTGTTGCGGAGGGAGATCAACTTCTGAGGCATCCGAGGAACGAGAGAGAGCATCGGCTCTAATGTTCTTATCGGCAGGACGAAAGTGAATCTCAAAATTAAATCGGGCAAAGAACAGAGACCACCGGGCCTGGCGAGGATTCAGCCGTTGGGCCGACTGGAGGTAGGAGAGGTTCTTGTGGTCGGTGTAAATAATAACAGGAAATCTTGATCCCTCCAGCAGATGCCTCCATTCCTCAAGTGCTAATTTAATGGCTAGAAGCTCTCGATCCCCGATGGAGTAGTTCCTCTCCGCTGGAGAGAAGGTCCTAGAGAAAAAACCACAAGTGACAGCATGCCCGGAAGGATTTTTTTGTAGAAGAACAGCTCCAGCTCCTACTGAGGAGGCATCAACCTCCAATAGGAAGGGTTTGGAAGGGTCAGGTCTGGAGAGCACGGGAGCCGAAGAAAAGGCAGACTTGAGTTGTTTAAAGGAGTCTTCTGCTTGAGGAGGCCAGGACTTGGGATCAGCATTTTTCTTGGTTAAAGCCACGATAGGAGCCACAATGGTAGAAAAATGTGGAATAAATTGCCTGTAATAATTGGCGAACCCCAAAAAGCGTTGGATAGCACGGAGTCCGGAGGGGCGTGGCCAATTTAAGACGGCAGAGAGTTTGTCTGGATCCATCTGTAGTCCCTGGCCAGAGACCAAATATCCTAGAAAAGGAAGAGATTGGCATTCAAACAGACATTTCTCAATTTTGGCATAGAGTTGGTTGTCACGAAGTCTCTGAAGAACCATACGGACATGCCGGCGGTGTTCCTCTAGATTGGCAGAAAAAATTAGAATATCGTCCAGATATACCACAACACAGGAGTATAATAGATCACGAAAAATTTCATTGACAAAGTCTTGGAAGACGGCAGGGGCATTGCACAGTCCAAAGGGCATGACCAGATACTCAAAGTGTCCATCTCTGGTGTTAAATGCCGTTTTCCACTCGTCCCCCTCTCTGATGCGGTTCTTAACCGTGATTTTATTAAGACCGCGGTAGTCAATGCAAGGACGTAGGGAGCCATCTTTTTTGGAGACAAAGAAAAATCCGGCTCCGGCAGGAGAGGAGGATTTACGGATAAAGCCCCTTTTTAGATTCTCCTGGACGTATTCGGACATGGCAAGAGTCTCTGGGGCAGAGAGAGGATAAATTCTGCCCCGGGGTGGAGTAGTACCCGGGAGGAGGTCGATAGGGCAATCATAAGGCCTGTGAGGAGGTAGAGTCTCAGCTTGTTTTTTGCAGAAAACATCCGCGAAGTCCATATAGGCCTTAGGGAGACCGGTTACTGGAGGAACCACAGAGTTACGGCAAGGGTTACTGGGAACCGGTTTTAGACAGTTCTTGGAACAAGAGGACCCCCAACTCTTGATCTCCCCAGTGGACCAATCCAGGGTTGGGGAATGAAGTTGAAGCCAGGGAAGTCCAAGGAGAATCTCCGAGGTGCAATTGGGGAGGACCAAAAGTTCAATCCTCTCATGATGAGATCCGATACTCATAAGAAGGGGCTCCGTGCGGAAACGTATGGTACAGTCCAATCTTTCATTATTTACACAATTGATGTAGAGGGGTCTGGCGAGACTGGTCACTGGGATGTTGAACCTGTTGACGAGAGAGGCCAAAATAAAATTTCCTGCAGAACCAGAGTCCAAGAAGGCCACTGTAGAGAAGGAGAAGGCAGAAGCAGACATCCGCACAGGCACAGTAAGACGTGGAGAAGCAGAGTAGACATCAAGGACTGTCTCACCTTTGTGCGGAGTCAGCGTACGTCTTTCCAGGCGGGGAGGACGGATAGGACAATCCCTCAGGAAGTGTTCGGTACTAGCACAGTACAGGCAGAGGTTCTCCATACGGCGTCGTGTCCTCTCTTGAGGTGTCAGGCGAGACCGGTCGACCTGCATAGCCTCCACGGCGGGAGGCACAGGAACAGATTGCAGGGGACCAGAGGAGAGAGGAGCCGAGGAGACGAAACGCCTCGTGCGAACAGAGTCCATATCTTGGCGGAGTTCCTGACGCCTTTCAGAAAAACGCATGTCAATGCGAGTGGCTAGGTGAATAAGTTCATGTAGATTAGCAGGGATTTCTCGTGCGGCCAGAACATCTTTAATGTTGCTGGATAGGCCTTTTTTGAAGGTCGCGCAGAGGGCCTCATTATTCCAGGACAATTCTGAAGCAAGTGTACGGAATTGTACGGCATACTCGCCAACGGAAGAATTACCCTGGACCAGGTTCAACAGGGCAGTCTCAGCAGAAGAGGCTCGGGCAGGTTCCTCAAAGACACTTCGGATTTCCGAGAAGAAGGAGTGTACAGAGGCAGTGACGGGGTCATTGCGGTCCCAGAGCGGTGTGGCCCATGACAGGGCTTTTCCGGACAGAAGACTGACTACGAAAGCCACCTTAGACCTTTCAGTGGGAAACAGGTCCGACATCATCTCCAGATGCAGGGAACATTGGGAGAGGAAGCCACGGCAAAACTTAGAGTCCCCATCAAACTTATCCGGCAAGGATAAGCGTATCCCAGGAGCGGCCACTCGCTGCGGAGGAGGTGCAGGAGCTGGCGGAGGAGATGACTGCTGAAGCTGTGGTAGCAACTGTTGTAGCATAACGGTCAGTTGAGACAGCTGTTGGCCTTGTTGCGCAATCTGTTGTGACTGCTGGGCGACCACCGTGGTGAGGTCAGCGACAACTGGCAGAGGAACTTCAGCGGGATCCATGGCCGGATCTACTGTCACGATGCCGGCTGGCAGGTAGTGGACCCTCTGTGCCAGAGAGGGATTGGCGTGGACCGTGCTAGTGGACCGGTTCTAAGCCACTACTGGTTTTCACCAGAGCCCGCCGCAAAGCGGGATGGTCTTGCTGCGGCGGTAGTGACCAGGTCGTATCCACTAGCAACGGCTCACCTCTCTGGCTGCTGAAGATAGGCGCGGTACAAGGGAGTAGGCAGAAGCAAGGTCAGACGTAGCAGAAGGTCGGGGCAGGCAGCAAGGATCGTAGTCAGGGGCAACGGCAGAAGGTCTGGAAACACTGGCAAGGGACACACAAGGAACGCTTTCACTGGCACTAAGGCAACAAGATCCGGCAAGGGAGTGCAAGGGAAGTGAGGTAATATAGGGAGTGCACAGGTGATGACTCTAATTGGAACCACTGCGCCAATCAGCGGCGCAGTGGCCCTTTAAATCGCAGAGACCCGGCGCGCGCGCGCCCTAGGGAGCGGGGCCGCGCGCGCCGGGACAGAACAGACGGGGAGCGAGTCAGGTAGGGGAGCCGGGGTGCGCATCGCGAGCGGGCGCTACCCGCATCGCGAATCGCATCCCGGCTAGCAGCAGGATCGCAGCGCCCCGGGTCAGAGGACGTGACCGGGGCGCTGCAGCGGAGGAGGTGAAGCGAGCGCTCCGGGGAGGAGCGGGAACCCGGAGCGCTCGGCGTAACAGCTACAGACAGGTAATTAACTATTTATAGGGCATTTATATAATATTTACATGCTTCCTAAGTAAGCTATGGGAGCAATAACTATCTGGATGAGAGGTGACTAGGGGTGAACAAGACAATGGGGACCCCGACGTCCTAGGGACTCTGGCTATATAGATATATATAGATATATATCACACATTTTTTTCAAAGCTCCAAATTTGTGTTCTGAAGTCATTTATTGGTTTCTGTTTATGTGTGCAAAAAAAAAATGGTATTCAAAAGTGATTTATTGGTTTTTGCTTATGTGGGCCAAATGTATCAATCCACCATGATAGTATAACAAATGTGTCACACATAAGCTAAACCAAAAGCAAGAAAAAAATGCCTACAGAACTTATGATAAAAGTCCCCGAATGTGCCCTGCTGCACTGCAAACATGCTCAGGAATGGTTTGACAAAGAATTCAAGGTGTTGACTTTACTTATAAATTGTCCCAGATCTCACTCCAATCGAGCATATATGGGATGTGCTGGAAAAACAAGTTTTATCAATGCAGGCCTCATATCATTATTAACATGATTCAAAGGAGCAACTGCTAAAATTTTGATGCCAGAAACTAACATGATACCTGCAAAAGTCTTGTGGAGTTGACCCCTTGATGGGTCAGAGAGGCCATGGCCATGCTTGACCAGAAGCAAACAGATTTTTTTTCCCTGGGCTTTTTTTTTTTTTCATTAGTCCAGAGACCCCCTTTAAGGCCAAAGCATTTTTTCTAGTTCTTTTTAATATTCTTCCCTGTAGCATGGCATTATATATATATATATATATATATATATATATATATATATATATATATATATATGTGTGTATATATATATATATATATATATATATATATATATATATATATATATATATTCCCACTTTATATATTTTATAGACGTGGAGAGGACAATTTATTTTTTATTTTTTACAGCATACTCCATGGTTGTAAGGGTTGTAAGGATTATTCCAATACCATAAGTAGTTGGGTTTTGTTAAATTCAAAGATTTTAATAAAAAATATATGTCAATTAGCATTAATGGCATTTTGAGAACCATAACCATTTTCTTTTTTTTATTTGGGGAATTTTTGGGGGGGAATTAAGAAATATTTATTTCATTTATTTATGGAATCAGATATATTTTTCACAAATGCAATTTGGGGTACACAAACATTATTGACTAGCTTCTATTACATTAATGGATTAACGGTTATCTCTGGAAGCTCCATAGACAATTAATAAAATGATATCATGCACAACGTAATGCACTTTTCCAAAACAAGACTTGGGTATGTGTTTTTTTAGATAGTAAGGGGTCCCAAATGATCTGGTATTTAGCCTCTATACTATAGATAGGAGATAATAAGGCTGTGTTCACACTATGGAATTTCTGAGTGGACAAAATCTGGCCAGAGATTCCGAGTGCAGCACTAGGACCATGCGGACATTGCAATCCCCATATACAGCATGTCTGCAGAGTTTATTCTGCCTGAAACTTTTTTAAAGTGTACCTATCAGATCCCACAAAAATACTAATAATGGCCGTCATTTACTAAGAGTGGAATGTAGGTTTCTTTGTGGGTTTTAATTCCCTACAATTTATTTTCTACAGTATTTACTAAGGTTTCCCTACATTTTCCACTTTCCCTACACTTTGCTTTTTTACACATGCTCTGATCTGTAGGGTTTTCCTCAGCTCAAATCCAACACATTTTATGTGGAAACCTTAGTAAATATGTTGGGTTTTTGTGAAAATGTCTGGAACATGCCCCTTTTCATAGACCACGCCCCTTTCCTGGGCGGCCCCAGGTTTTCTTGGCAAAATGGAGAGTTAGTTGGGGTTTTTTCAATTCTAACGCAAATTCTGGCGCAAACAGAATTTCTGGTGCAATGCGACAGAATCTGGCACACAACCTGACAAAACATGTCGGGTTTGCAATAGTAAATGAGGGCCAATATGTTACTTAGTACCTTATCCTGGTCATGTATGTCTAATTTTTATGCCTCTAACACCTATATTTATTATAAAAAACGCTCTTTTCATTAGCTCACAGTGTTAGAAATCCTCTCAAGGGGGCGTGTCTCTACTTTGTGGTGGTGGGTGGTAATTGGTGGGTCTGCTCATGCAGCCTTGTCCATGAGTCATCTTTTGTCCATGACTCATGGACAAGCCTGATGCTGCTGCAGGACTGGTTAGTGCCCCAGTAGGTATGGGGACCCCTAGTGGTGGGATTTTTAAGAGCCTTTTTATTTTTTATTTTTTATTAAATATAAAAAAAATAAAAAATAGCCATATTACAAAAGGATGTTAATTTTCATCCGTTATAACATATAAAAAGTTTTTGGATCCGACAGTGCCCATTTAAGTATAATGTACAGATATATGTGAATAATATAGAAATGTTTGACACATATACCGTATATGGCACAAACAAAACACTTTTTGGTTGTACATGGAACAGGTTAAATGTAATAAGAGACCTGTTTATCATTCAGATAATCTGTAGAACCTGTTTGATTCTCTCCTCTGGGTGTGAGTACACATATCAATCTTAGCTGCTTCGTCTGTATTCCAGCCAGTTTTCCCAGCGAGTACTCATCATTAAAAGACACATTAATTAGTGATAATTACCATGGAACTCTACAAGTAGAAAGAAGGTTGAAGTGGGTCACACTCGATAACATCTTTGTTTCTTTTATTTGTCATGTGTTTATGCTTTGCTGTTGTGGATACCAAGATGAAATAAATGGGAACTAGGTTTGTTATTACTTATCTCGATAGAAAATGTCAAAGAAATGTATACACATTGAAATTAAAGTTGTGTTATCCCTGGTAGACATTGTTACAAGGCTGGTAGTATATACCAGTGTTTCTCAACCAGCTGTCTGGACATGCTGGGAGTTGTAGTTGTGCAACTGATGAGCTGTAATCAATGGTAGTACAGCCTATCCATGCACATATCATGAATGCCTTCACTGTTGCTTAACCCCTTAACGGCGGTACTTCCCGCACCAGGACGTACATTTATGTCCTGTGTATGACCGCGAGCATCGGAACAGTGCTCGCATCATACACGGCAGGACCCGCCGGTAACGGCCAACATCCATGATCGCACCATTAACCCCTCAGATACCGTGATCAATACAGATCACGGTATCTGCGGCAGGGCAGTACTTTGTATGGATGATCGGATCGCCCGCAGCGCTGCCGCGGCGATCCGATCATCCAGCTTGGCGGAAGGAGGTCCCCTCACCTGGTTCCGGCCGTCCAGACCAGAGCAGAAGATCACCGATAATACTGATCGGTGCTATGTCCTATGCATAGCACTGAACAGTATTAGCAATCAAATGATTGCTATAGATAGTCCCCATGGGGACATAAAAAGTGTAAAAAAAAGTAGAAAAAAAAAGTGAAAAATCCCCTCCCCCAATAAAAATAAAAATTGACAGTTTTTCCCATTTAACCCCCAAAAGCGTAAACTTAAAAAATAAAAAAAAGTCCAAAAATGCTGCTTTTTTGTCACATTTTATTTAAAAAAAAATTAATAAAAAATTATCTAAAAGTTTTCTATTTGCAAATGTCGTATCGATAAAAGGTAAAGATGATGGTGCAAAAAATGAGCCCTCATACCGCCGTATATATGGAAAAATGAAAAAGTTATAGGTGGTCAAATTAGGGCGATTTTAGATTACTGATTTTGTACAAAAAGTTTTAGATTTTTTCTAAGCGGTACAAAAATATGAAAGTATCTAGCCATGGATATCATTTTAATCTTATTGACCCACAGAATAAAGAACACATGTCATTTTTACCATAAAGTATACAGTGTGAAAACAAAACTCTCCAAAATGTGCAAAATTTTCATTTTCATAAAAATTTCCTCCCTAAAAAATTTTTTTTTTGGGTTCGCCGTACATTTTATGGTAAAATGAGAGGTTTCATTACAAAGTAAAATTGGTCACACAAAAAACAAGTCCTTATATGGGTCTGTAGATGGAAATATAAAATAGATATGGATTTTAGAAGGCGAGGAGGAAATAACGAAAACGCAAAAATAAAATTGGCCTGGTCCTTAAGGTGAAAATGGGCTTGGTCCTTAAGGGGTTAAAGCAAGAAATTAGAAATATTTTTTTCTTCTTCTTTAAAGATTCTCCCATTTCCCACCCTCACAGTGATACTGAACCTGAGATTTTTGGACATGAACATCTGGGCATCTGTATATAGAAATACTCCCTCTGCTGGTTATGTCTAGAAGAAGGAATGTTTTTTTTTTTATTTTATTTTTTTAGATGAATGTGTCCAGTTAATTTAGTGGTTCCCAACCAGGGTGTTGCAAAACTACAACTCATGACACTCTTTGGTGCAGACACTCAAAGAAAGAAAGAAGTTTAAAAGGTAACTACGCCCCATTAAGTCGTATTTCCTATCCAAAGGTGCTGCTCCGGAGATCACTGGGTGTTACAGCGGCCAGACCCCCCGCGATCAGACATCTCATTCCCTATCCTTTGGATAGGGGATAAGATGTCTAGGGGCGGAGTACCCCTTTAAGGGTATGTTCACATGGAGATTTTCGGAATGTATTTTGGTGCATAAGGTCTCGTTCACACGGACAGATCCGCTGCGCATTTTACGCTGCGGATCCGCCGACGATGGACTCTACAGTGTTGCCTCCATCTGTGGCTGCTCATAGCGGCAATCCGCTGCTATGAGCAGACACGCTGCGCTGTGCGAGTTGCTGCGCGCATGCAAAGTATACTTGCACACATAGCGGCTGCTCACGGCCTAGCTCAGGGAGCAGGGGGAGCGGACGCGATATGTGCGAGTTATACTGCGCATGTGGGATGCAGCTCGCACATCGCAGCGTGTCTGCTTGTAGCGGCGGATTGCCGCTATGAGCAGGCACAGATGGAGGCAATCATCGGCGGATCCACAGCGTAAAATATGCTGCGGATCCGTCCGTGTGAATGAGCCCTAAATGTGCATTTTAAAGATGCTGAAACAAGTGACATGTCATGCAGTTTTAGCATATTCCCAGGGAATGCACCCTGGAGTGGCAGGATGTTAAGTGCCTCCATTGGATGGGGTTAATCAGAAATTTGAAAAACACAACTAAAAATGTGGTCTAAGGGTAGGGTCACACGTAGCATATTTTATGCTGTGCAAAATTTGAGGTGCAGTGGAAAATACGCAGCATATTCTCCTATGAGCAAACACACAGGGCTACCTGCGGCAATGAAGTTTGGAGGAGGGCCTGCATGTCATAGTCACGTTGGCAAGGCGGCCCCGCCTACAAACCTCATTGCGCACACAGGGCTGGCGCTGGATGCGCAGTGTGAAATACGCTGCATACATGCTACTTGTGACCTTACCTTCAAGTGTCAAAATATGGAGCATTAATCTGGGTCTACCCTAATAGATATATATCCTTATATAGGTCGCAGGTTTTACTCTAATTATTGTACCCTAATATATATCTCCTTATATACCGTAGGTTGCAGGTGTAACTCAGGTTTAATTTTTTCATTTTCATTTTTGGTACTTTTCTAGGGGGATTTGGACTTACCAACTTTCTTTGTTCTATTTTCTTTTCTTTCTTCGACACAGATTGATACATGGAGTATGCACAATGTGAACAGTCGCTGACAGATCAACATTTTACTTCAGGACGGTATATTTCCTGTCACATACAATGTTAATCCTAGAGGAATCATAATATTTTAGTCACAGAGAAAGTGTTGGATAGGATTATATATATATAAATATAAAGTAGAGATATGTGGAGCAGCAACAGCTGTAGATCATACAAACTTTTGCATTTGTTGCCAATAGCTTGCTTCTAACATTAGAAAACTCTTACAAGGTAGGAATGAGCAGCAATGACATACTCAGTAGAATTTGTAGAGTAGTCAACATTTTTTATAAACATTTAATAATAATATTTCTAGTCATTTCCAGTATTGTGGAACTCTTCATGGTGCACAACAAAGAGGCAATGATCTAAATATAATCAGTATAAGTAAGTGGCACTGCTCAGCATTTAATTCTGCAAACAAATTAAAATGTATATTTAATGTTAACACGGTTGTAATACTCCTTGAGCTGCATTGTTATGCATAATGAAACAGTGTTCAGTAACTAGTAAATATGATGCATTGTATATACTTAAACTGTAATTCTCAGGGGCCAGACAAATGAGAACAACTGCATGTCAAACCACTACATTAGTTGCAAGAATAGTGTAGTATAATATATATAATATATATATATATATATATATATATATATATTATTAATTATATATATATAAATATGTATATATATATATATATATATATATATATATATATATATACATATTTATCTTGTGTATGGTAGGATTACCATCAGCAGCAATATAGTATGAAACATGGTAGTAGGATTCCCAGCAGCAGCAATATATTATGGAACATGATAGGGTTCTCAGCAGCAGTAGTACAGCATGGAACATGATGGTGAAGGCAGCAGATGCACAGCTGTGTAGGGCTAATAGCAGAAGTAGTAGTCGTTCAGTATGGAACATGATGGACTGGGCAGAAGATGTAAGGCTGTATGGGGATAGTAATAGTGGTAACAGTACAGTATGGAACATGATGGGCCCAAGCTGGAGATGTGTTGCTGTATAGGGCTAGTAGTACAGTATGGAGTATGATGGAGAAGGCAGGAGATGCACAGCTGTGTAGGGCTAGTAGTAGCAATAGTAGTCGTTCAGTATGGAACATGATGGACTGGGCAGAAGATGTAAGGCTGTATGGGGATAGTAATAGTGGTAGCAGTACAGTATGGAACATGATGGGACCAAGCTGGAGATGTGTTGCTGTATAGGGCTAGTAGTAGTAGTAGTAGTAGTACAGTATGGAGCATGATGGACAAGACAGGAGCTCTACGGCTGTATACGGCTAGTTGTAGAGGTAGTAGTACAGTATCTGACATAATGAACTAAACAGGAGATTTACGGCTGTGCAAGACAAGTAGTAGTAGTACAATATGGAATATGATTCACAAGGCAGGAGCAGTATGGCTGTTTTGGGCTGGTAGCAGTTGTAGTAGTACAGTATGGGACATGATGAACAATGCAAGAGATGTATGGCTGTGTGGGATCAGTAGTAGTACAGTAAGGGACATAATAGACTAGGCAGTAGATGTGCAGGTGTGAAGGGCAAGAAGTGGTAGTAGTATAGAATGGAATATGATTGACAAGGCAGCAGATGTACAGCTGTGTAGGGTCAGTAGTATCTGAAGTACAGTATACACTACATATACTAAACAAGTTACCTGCTGACATTGTGTAACCCACAAATTCTTACTAGAATGCTAGCTGGCTTGGTTGATATGGCTTAGTCCATTCCAAGTTTTAACTGTGAAATGTGTGTATTTATTTTCCTATCTACCCACCCCCCACACACTTTTGTACTCACCCACAAAAAAGATATAATTAAAATGTGTAGGTTTTGTTGCATTATTGCACATTCTTGCGACATTTTAATCAGTTTTGAAGCACATTTTGACAGAAGTTTGTCATGTTTTTGCACCAAATTGCAAATAAAAACAATGCAACTTTGATGTGCAATGAACCCTATAGAATAAATGTATGCACAAGATGTTAATAGACCTTTACAATTAAGGTCACATGACCAGGAATCAGAGCATCAAGGCTACACAGAAAAGAAGAGAGTGTGAGTGTGAGTTGCCCTATAAGTATTTATGGTCTGATGTTATATTAAGGGAACCTGTAAGGTCCTCGGGGCCTTACTCACAAGCCCGAGACCTGACAAGCCAACAGAGCAATGTTTCAATTACATTCCAGAATGTGTACCATTTTTGTGGCTGCTATGACTATTTATACAGTTACAGTAAGCAGTTCCCGTCATGTTCACTTCATCCCCTACTGCTTAAGTGACAGTCCGAGTGCAGGGCTTCAATCCCGCCTATCTGGGTGGAAGGAGGCACAGCAAACATGAAGAATAGTTTTAGATTGCTGTGCTCCTGACCTGTTCGATCCCAGGGCCGATGTGTGAGGCTCCAGGGACCTGATAGTTTCCCTTTAAGTGGCCTAGTCTGGAGTCTCTACTAATATTGGGGTCATACTGTATTATGAGGTCTGGTGGGGCTCTAAATTTATTATGGAGTCTGTATTCTAGGGTCTGGGGTATAGTCTGATGTATGCAGTTATTATGAGGTCTGTATTTAACCACTAAATTTTACATTTTTGGGTTTTCATTTATTTTTTATCCGCTTCTAAGAGCTCATTTTTGGGGGTTATTGGTCATTTTTATGCCGATCACTGTGGGTAGGGTATTCTTTCTAGGATGGTCAACCACTGAAGGTCTTCTGATAGGTCAGATCTCAAACAGATCTTACCCACCATTCTTGCGGTACAAGAATTTTGCTTGGGAAGATCCCTTCTGCCTTCAGGGGATTCTATTTGTCTCACCCACCGACTTGGAATCTCCCCTACTCCAGGCACCTCCCATCTATACTCTTAGGAAAAAACATGGATTAGGACCTTACCTATACACAAGCATGGGAACACGATTTGGGTGTACTATATTTAGGTCTGACTGGCAAAATATTTTCATCTTGACCCATAAAACGGCAACTGTCTTTCATGCCTATGAGAAAACATTTAAGATCCGGACCCGCTGGTATCATTATCCCTATTTGATTTACAAATTCTACCTGTAGAGCTTTGTTGGCTTTGCAGGTAAGATGTCCGCACCATGGTACATGTTTGGTGAAGTTACCCTGCCGGCGTCCGTGGGACCAATCAGGAGGCAGTAGGAGGAGGCTGTCATCGCTGTGCAGGGTTGCCGCTGTGGGGAATGAATGGAGACGAGCCTCTTGAAGCTGATTGGTCACCCCTTCACCTCTCGCAGCAAGTGGACAATTGGCTTCAAGAGGCTCGCCTCCTCCTACTGCCTCCTGATTGGTCCCACGGACGCCGGCAGCTTCCTGATTGGTCGCCACCACGGACATTTTCTCGTGGTTCAGTTTGAACATCCAAATACTCCTGTAAAAGACAATATCTATGTTTTTTTTTTACATGTTTTATGTGGTTTTCATGCCCCTTCACTGAATATGTTTTATTATGTAGGTCTTTTATGCCCGTCCCTCACCTGGCCCTGGCATCTACCCCACATGACGTCACCAGCTCACCTGGTTTTGGCGCCATTTTTTCATGTATTTAAACACGTATAAATGTCACCTTGCCATACAGCAACCACCAGCAATTGAAAAAGGGAGCTGTGACTCTCGAAACGCGTCTTGCTTTATATTTGTTATTTTCTTTGATTTCTTATGCTGTAAGAATAAATTATTTTGCATCAATACCCACGACTTGGGTTACTTCCCTGGGAGCGCCATCGCACCTTTTTTCTCCCATACCTCTTCATTTTAAGAACTGTCCAGAGTAGGAGAAAATCCCCATAGCAAACATATGCTACTCTGAACAGTTCCTAAAATGGACAGAGATGTTAGCAGAGAGCACTGTGGTCACGATGTCAGCAGAGAGCATCATTTTAATTGTATGGATCTACAGAATAAAGAGAAGGTATAATTTTTATCGGAAAATGCACAGTGTAGGAACGGAAACCCCCAAAAGTTACAAAATGGCATTTTTTCTTCAGTTCTGTCGCACAATGATTTTTTTTTCCATTTCGCCATGGATTTTTGGGTTAAATGACTTATGTCACAGCAAAGTAGAATTGGTGGTGCAAAAAATAAGCCATAATATGGATTTTTAGGTGCAAAATTGAAAGCGTTATGATTTTTAGAAAGTGATGAGTAAAAAATGAAAATGCAAAAACGGAAAATCCCCTCCGTCATTAAGGGGTTAATGCAAGTTTTTGAGATTTTGTCACTCGTTTGAAGTACATAGAAACATAGACTGTGTTGGCAGAAAAGAACCAGTTGGCCCATCTAGTCCAATATTCTGAATACTATAAATTGTCCCAGGCCCTATATGAAGAATAGCCTTATGCCTATCTCTATCTTATATGAAGGATAGCCTTTTGTTTATCTCTATCTTATATGAAGAATAGCCTTATGCCTATCTCTATCTTATATGAAGGATAGCCTTATGTTTATCTCTATCTTATATGAAGGATAGCCTTATGCTTATCTCTATCTTATATGAAGGATAGCCTTATGCTTATCTCTATCTTGTATGAAGGATAACCTTATGTTTATCTCTATCTTATATGAAGGATAGCCTTATGCTTATCTCTATCTTATATGAAGGATAGCCTTATGCCTATCTCTATCTTATATGAAGGATAGCCTTATGCCTATCTCTATCTCATATGAAGGATAGCCTTATGCTTATCTCTATCTTGTATGAAGGATAACCTTATGTTTATCTCTATCTTATATGAAGGATAGCCTTATGCCTATCTCTATCTTATATGAAGGATAGCCTTATGCCTATCTCTATCTTATATGAAGGATAGCCTTATGCTTATCTCTATCTTGTATGAAGGATAACCTTATGTTTATCTCTATCTTATATGAAGGATAGCCTTATGCCTATCTCTATCTTATATGAAGGATAGCCTTATGCCTATCTCTATCTTATATGAAGGATAGCCTTATGCTTATCTCTATCTTGTGTGAAGGATAACCTTATGTTTATCTCTATCTTATATGAAGGATAGCCTTATGCCTATCTCTATCTTATATGAAGGATAGCCTTATGCCTATCTCTATCTTATATGAAGGATAGCCTTATGCCTATCTCTATCTTATATGAAGGATAGCCTTATGCCTATCTCTATCTTATATGAAGGATAGCCTTATGCCTATCTCTATCTTATATGAAGGATAGCCTTATGTTTAACTCTATCTTATATGAAGGATAGCCTTATGCTTATCTCTATCTTATATGAAGGATAGCCTTATGCTTATCTCTATCTTGTATGAAGGATAACCTTATGTTTATCTCCATCTTATATGAAGGATAGCCTTATGCCTATCTCTATCTTATATGAAGGATAGCCTTATGTCTATCTCTATCTTATATGAAGGATAGCCTTATGCTTATCTTTATCTTGTAGGAAGGATAACCTTATGTTTATCTCTATCTTATATAAAGGATAGCCTTATGCCTATCTCTATCTTATATGAAGGATAGCCTTATGCCTATCCCTATCTTATATGAAGGATAGCCTTATGCCTATCCCTATCTTATATGAAGGATAACCTTATGCCTATCTCTATCTTATATGAAGGATAGCCTTATGCCTATCTCTATCTTATATGAAGGATAGCCTTATGTTTAACTCTATCTTATATGAAGGATAGCCTTATGCCTATCCCTATCTTATATGAAGGATAGCCTTATGCCTATCCCTATCTTATATGAAGGATAACCTTATGCCTATCTCTATCTTATATGAAGGATAGCCTTATGCCTATCTCTATCTTATATGAAGGATAGCCTTATGTCTATCTCTATCTTATATGAAGGATAGCCTTATGCTTATCTTTATCTTGTATGAAGGATAGCCTTATACCTATCCCTATCTTATAAGAAGGATAACCTTATGTCTATCTCTATCTTATATAAAGGATATCCTTATGTTTATCTCTATCTTATATAAAGGATAGCCTTATGTTTATCTCTATCTTATATGAAGGATAACCTTATGTTTATCTCTATCTTATATGAAGGATAGCCTTATGCCTATCTCTATCTTATATGAAGGATAGCCTTATGCCTATCCCTATCTTATATGAAGGATAGCCTTTTGCATATCCCTATCTTATATGAAGAATAACCTTATGCCTATCCCTATCTTATATGAAGGATAGCCTTATGTTTATCTCTCTATTATATGAAGGATAGCCTTATGCTTATCCCATACATGCTAAAACATCACTTCTGCAGAAAGGCTATTCCATGCATCCACTACTCTCTCAGTAAAGTAATACTTCCTGATTACTGCATGAATGTTTAATATGAAACTATGTCCTTTTGTGGTATTTTTTCTTCTTTAATACATACACTTCTCCTTTACCGTGTTGATTCCCTTTATGTATTTAAAAGTCTCTATCATATCCCCTCTGTCTCTTCTTTCTTCCAAGCTATACATGTTAAGGCCATTTAATCTTTCCTGGTAAGTTTTATCCTGCAATCCATGTACTAGTTTAGTAGCTCGTCTCTGAACTGTCTCTAGAGTATCTATATCCTTCTGGAGATACGGCCTCCAGTACTGCGCACAATACTCCAAATGAGGCCTCACCAGTGTTCTGTACAGCGGTATGAGCACTTCTCTCTTTCTACTGCTTATACCTCTCCCTATACATCCAAGCATTCTGCTAGCATTTCCTGCTGCTCTGACATTTTCTGCCTACCATTAAATCTTTGGAAATAATTACTCCTAAATTCCTTTCCTCAGATACACAGGTAAGGACTGTATCACATAGTCTATATTCATCCCTTGGGTTTTTATGTCCCAGGTGCATTATCTTGCACTTATCTAAAATAAATGTTTAGTTTTGACCATTCCTCTAGTTTACCCAAATCCTTTTCCACTTAGCATATCCCTTCAGGAATATCAACCCTGTTAGGCTGGGTTCACATACAGTATATCTGGCATCCGGCACAGGTGAACTCAGCCTAAATCTCGGTGCAACTGATGCAGCAACTGATGATAATGGCATCAGTTGTCATCAGTTGTATGGCATCCGGCGTCCATTGTTTCTGGCACCGGTGCTGTCCGGCATGTCCAACCACTGGATCATTGTGAACAGTCCCATTCAAATGAATGGGATCAGTTCTAGCATCAGTTTCCCTCTGGTGCACGCCGAAGGGAAACTATGCAGGACGCCTGATATATGTGAACCCAGTTTGTGTCATCAGCAAAAAGAACAAGACCTTACCATCAGGACCTTCTGCAATTTCACATAACCAATATTCAAACTTTGTTAACGTAATATGAATAATAATTAGAGATTAGCGAATTTACAGTAAATTCGATTCGTCACAAACTTCTCGGCTCGGCAGTTGATTACTTATCCTGCATAAATTAGTTCAGCTTTCAGGTGCTCCCGTGGGCTGGAAAAGGTGGATACAGTCCTAGGAGACTCTTTCCTAGGACTGTATCCACCTTTTCCAGCCCACCGGAGCACCGGAAAGCTGAACTAATTTACGCAGGATAAGACATCAACTGCCGAGCCGAAAAGTTTGTGACGAATCGAAATTACTGTAAGTTCGCTCATCTCTAATAATAATAATAACAACTTATATGTGCTGCAATTTGTCAGTATTTATTTGGTTGGCCCAGTGAAATGTCCACATACACATACAAACCTGAACTATAGTATTCGGCACAGTTTAAGCCCACCTCAGTCAGACTAAGAGACGTGACTGCTTTCCTTTCAATGAGTTAAATAGAATTCACACTAAAAACCTGGGAGGCCAGCAGTGTGCAAATTCACCGGCAATTCATTCTGGAGGCAAGCAGAGCTTTTAACGCTGAGAAAAAATGGTGGTACCCGGGGGGAGAATAACCTCTGGCAGACACCCAGCTGCTGTCAGCAGTACTCTGGATTGCCGCCAGATCCTAAGGGGAGAATTCTGCAACAACGTAATTTCATGTTGAGGCTGGATTTTTCCTTTTTTTTTTTATATGTTCACAAACAAACAGAAAGCAAAAAGGGAGTGGAAAGCATCTCTTTTATGTAAAAGATTCTTTTTGTCCAGAGTAATGCAGGTGTAGCCTTACTAATTACTATTTGCCTTCATTGTATCAGGCAGTAGATGTTACATCATACATCAGCGCCATTGAGTCATTTATGACACCTACAATTACATTTAACACACACAGAAGACATTTGTTGGGGGGTGTATACCCTATTTAAACATTCAGAGTTAATAGAGAAGGATCCATCATTTAGGACCTCCAACCAGGGTGCCTCCAGCTGTTGCAAAACTACAACTCCCAACATGCCCGGACAGCCTTCGGCTGTCCGGGCATGTTGGGTGTTGTAGTTTTGCAACAGCTGGAGGCACCCTGGTTGGGAAACACTGATCTAAATTTAGGACATCTTTAAATTATGTTATCCAGGATTTAAAATATATAAATACATAATAAATAATAATTACAACTTGGCTTCTTTCACTTTAATAGAACTGAGGTGTAATACCCCACACAACCTGAGAACAAGAGTGGCGCAGCTATGTTTTATTTTCTAACCCCCGGATAAAGAGCAGCTCTCTTTCTCAAGAGGACACGGCAGCTGTGTGCATCATACTGACAGCTCATTGATATTGATGACAACATGCAATGTTACATTCCCCCTCTGGGGGCACTGCAGGGAAACTAAACCGGTTCCTCAACAGTAGTTGGTCACTGAAGGTCCCAGCAGTGAAATAATCTCTAGTTCATTTTCACGATACTTCCTTAACCAAAGTAGATTATTCCTTTACATAGTAATGTGTGTCATAAACCAATAGGTTCTTCTTCTTACTTTTTACTTAGAAACCTCAGAAGCATTTACATACAGAACATAACTGTGAATAATATTATCAGCAATATGTATCATTTGTTAATTAAAGTTGCTAAATTTTCAAAGTAGACTATTCCTTTAAACACTTAAAGGGGTACTCCGCCCCTAGACATCTTATCCCCTATCCAAAGGATAGGGGATAAGATGTCAGATCGCCGGGGTCCCGCTGCTGGGAACCCCGGGGATCGCTGCTGCAGCACCCCGCTATCATTACTGCGCAGAGCGAGATCGCTCTGCACGTAATGACGGGCAATACAGGGGCCGGAGCATCGTTACGTCACGGCTCACCCCCGTCAATACAAGTCTATGGGAGGGGGCATGGTGGTCGCCACGCCCCCTGCCATAGACTTACATTAAGGGGACGGCTGTGATGTCATGAGGGGCGGAGCAATGAGGTCACACTGCTCCGGCCCCTGTATCGCCCGTCATTACGCACAGAGCGAACTCGCTCTGTGCAGTAATGATGGCGGGGTGCCGCAGTGGCGATCCCGGGGTCCCCAGCTGCGGGACCGTGGCGATCTGACATCTTATCCCCTATCCTTTGGATAGGGGATAAGATGCCAGGGGCGGAGTACCCCTTTAACCTCTTAAGGACCCAGGACGTACGGGGACGTCCCCGCACCCTGGGCCTTAAGGACCCAGGACGTCCCCGTACATCCTGGCGTTTTCCGGTCTCTGCCGCTCGCCGGGCAGAGATCGGAACTGGATGCCTGCTGAAATCCTTCAGCAGGCATCCAGGGCAAACGCCGAGGGGGGCCATGTAGGCCCCCCATGTCGGCGATCGCCGCAAATCGCAAGGGAAATCGCCCTTGCGATCTGCGGCGATACCGGGCTGATCGGGTCTCTGGGACCCGACCGCCCGGTAATTTCGCATGATCCCGGCTGTCACAGACAGCCAGGACCATGCTAACGTATAGGAGCGAGGTGGCAAGCCTGCCACCTCCTCCTATTCCCTGCGATCTGTCGGTTAGTTAACCGACCAATCGCAGGAGGGGGGCGGTTACTTCCTCCCGTCCTGCCCGGCCCCTGAAAGTCCGGAGAGGACGGGAGGAAGACCGGAGGACGCGGCGGGGGACGGGGGAGTGCTGGGGACCGGCCCCGGTACTTACCTCATCCCTGAAGACCCGGATCCCGGAGAGGAAGATGGCGGCGGCGGCGACAGGTGAGTATATCTTCAGCCGCGGTCGGGCCCTTTACAGCAATGCACGTCGCCGTAAAGCGACATGCATTGCTGTAATAGGACCCTGTAAACTACAACTCCCAGCATGCCCAGACAGCCCTTGGCGTCTGGGCATGCTGGGAGTTGCAGTTTTGCAACATCTGGAGGTCCACAGTTTTTGGACCACTGTGCCCTTCCAGATGTTGCAAAACTACACATCCTCAGCATGCCCTTACTGTCCAGGCATGCTGGGAGTTGTAGTGCTGTAACATCTGGCCCTTCAGATGTTGCAGAACTACAACTCCCAGCATGCCTGGACTGTTTTGGCATACTGGGGGTTGTAGTTTTGCAACATCTGGAAGGGCACAGATTGGGAACCACTGTATTAGTGGTCTGCAAACTGTAGTCCTCCAGATGTTGCAAAACTACAACTCCAAGCATGCTGGGAGTTGTAGTTCGGCAACATCTGGCTCTAAAGATGTTGCCGAACTACTACTCCCAGCATGTATGAGAATGTTTGGGAGTTGTGGTTTTGCAACAGCTGGAGGCACACTGGTTGGGAAACATTGTTTCCTAACTCAGTGTTTCCCAACCCGTGTGCCTCCAGCTGTTGCAAAACCACAACTCCCAAACATTCTCAGGCATGCTGGGAGTAGTAGTTTTGCAACAGCTGGAGGTCCCCCCCCCTGTGAATGTACAGGGTACACTCACATGGGCAGGGGGCTTACAGTGAGTATCGGGCTGCAAGTTTGCAATGCAGCAAATTTTGCGCGGCAGCTCAAAGTCGCTGTAATCCCTCGCCCGTGTGACTGTACCCTAAAAACACTACACTACACTAACACAAAATAAAATAAAAAGTAAAAAACACTACATATACACATACCCCTACACAGCCCCCTCCCTCCCCAATAAAAATGAAAACCGCCTGGTATGCCACTCTTTCCAAAATGAAGCCTCCAGCTGTTGCAAAACAACAACTCCCAGTATTGCCGGACAGCCGTTGACTGTCCAGGCATGCTGGGAGTTTTGCAACAGCTGGAGGCACCCTGTTTGGGAATCACTGGCGTAGAATACCCCTATGTCCACCCCTATGCAAATCCCTAATTCAGGCCTCAAATGCGCAGGGCGCTCTCACTTTGGAGCCCTGTCGTATTTCAAGGCAACAGTTTAGGGCCACATATGGGGTATCGCCGTACTCGGGAGAAATTGACTAACAAATCTTGGGGGTCTTTTTCTCCTTTCACCCCTTATGAAAAGGTGAAGTTGGGGTCTACACCAGCATGTTAGTGTAAAAAAAATAAACTTTTTACACTAACATGCTGGTGTTGCCCTATACTTTTCATTTTGACAAGAGGTAAAGGGGAAAAAAGCCCCCCAAAATTTGTAACGCAATTTCTCCCGAGTACGGAGATACCCCATATGTGGGCGCAAACTGCTCTGGGGCGCACAACAAGGCCCAGAAGGGAGAGTGCGCCATGTACATTTGAGGTGATTTGCACAGGGGTGGCTGATTGTTACAGCGGTTTTGACAAACGCAAAAAAAACAAAACCCCACATGTGACCCCATTTCGGAAACTACACCCCTCACGGAATGTATTGAGGGGTGCAGTGAGAATTTACACCCCACTGGTGTCTGACAGATCTTTGGAAGAGTGGGCTGTGCAAATTAAAAATGTTGTACAGCCCACTGTTCCAAAGATATGACAGACACCAGTGGGGGGTAAATGCTCACTTTACACCTTCTTACGTTCCTCAAGGGGTCTAGTTTCCAAAATGGTATGCCATGTGGGGGTTATTTTGCTGTCCTGGCACCATATGGGCTTCCTAAATGCGACATGCCCCCCGAGCAAAATTTGCTCTCAAAAAGCCAAATATGACTCCTTCTCTTCTGAGCATTGTAGTTCGCCCGTAGTGCACTTCAGGTCAACTTTTGGGGTACCTCCATACTCAGAAGAGATGGTGTTACAAATTTTGGGGGGTATTTTCTGCTATTGACCCTTGCAAAAATGTGAAATTTGGGGGGGAAACACACCTTTTAGTGATTTTTTATTTTTTTATTTTTTACGTATGCAAAAGTCGTGAAACCCCTGTGGGGTATTAAGGCTCACTTTATTTCTTGTTACGTTCCACAAGGGGTCTAGTTTCCTAAATGGTATGCCATGTGTTTTTTTTTTGCTGTCCTGGCACCATAGGGGCTTCCTAAATGCGACATGCCCCCGAGCAAAATTTGCTCTCAAAAAGCCAAATATGACTCCTTCTCTTCTGAGCATTGTAGTTCACCCATAGTACACCTCAGGTCAATTTATGGGGTACCTTCATACTCAGAAGAGATGGGGTTACAATGTTTGGGGGGTATTTTCTGCTATTAACCCTTGCAAAAATGTGAAATTTGGGGGGAAACACACATTTTAGTGAAATTTTATTTTTATTTTTTTACATATGCAAAAGTCGTGAAACACCTGTGGGGTATTAAGGCTCACTTTATTCCTTGTTATGTACCTCAAGGGGTCTAGTTTCCAAAATGGTATGCCATGTGGGGGATTTTTGCTGTTATGGCACCATAGGGGCTTCCTAAATGCAACATGCCCCCCAAAAACCATTTTAAAAAAACGTACTCTCCAAAATCCCCTTGTCGCTCCTTCGCTTCTGAGCCCTCTACTGCGCCCGCCGAACAATTTACATAGACGTATAAGGTATGTGCTTACTCGAGAGAAATTGGGCTACAAATATAAGTATACATTTTCTCCTTTTTTCCCTTGTAAAAATTCAAAAATTGGGTCTACAAGAACATGCGAGTGTAAAAAATGGAGATTGTGAATTTTCTCCTTCACTTTGCTGATATTCCTGTGAAACACCTAAAGGGTTAAAACGCGGACTGAATGTCATTTTGAATACTTTGGGGGGTGTAGTTTTTATAATGGGGTCATTTGTGGGGTATTTCTAAAATGAAGACCCTTCAAATCCACTTCAAACCTGAACTGGTCCATGAAAAATTGTGAGTTTGGAAATTTTGTGAAAAATTGGAAAATTGCTGCTGAACTTTGAAGCCCTCTGATGTCTTCCAAAAGTAAAAACATGTCAATTTTATAATGCAAACGTAAAGTAGACATATTGTATATGTAAATTAAAAAAAATTATTTGGAATATCCATTTTCCTTACAAGCAGAGAGCTTCAAAGTTAGAAAAATGCAAAATTTTCAAATTTTTCATAAAATTTGGGGATTTTTAACCAAGAAAGGATGCAAGATACCACAAAATTTTACCACTATGTTAAAGTAGAATATGTCACGAAAAAACTATCTCGGAATCAGAATGATAACTAAAAGCATTCCAGAGTTATTAATGTTTAAAGTGACAGTGGTCAGATGTGCAAAAAATGGCCGGGTCCTGAGGTGTAAAATGGCTGGGTCCTTAAGGGGTTAAGGACCAAGCCCATTTTGACCTTAACCCCTTAACGACGCAGGACGTATATTTACGTCCTGCGCCGGCTCCCGCGTTATGAAGCGGGATCGCGCCGCGATCCCGCATCATATCGCGTCGGTCCCGGCGCTAATCAACGGCCGGGACCCGCGGCTAATACCACACATCGCCGATCGCGGCGATGTGCGGTATTAACCCTTTAGAAGCGGCGGTCACTAAAGTGAAAGTGAAAGTGACCCGGCTGCTCAGTCGGGCTGTTCGGGACCGCCGCGGTGAAATCCCGGCGTCCCGAACAGCTGATCGGACACCGGGAGGGCTCTTACCTGCCTCCCCGGTGTCCGATCGACGAATGACTGCTCCGTGCCTGAGATCCAGGCAGGAGCAGTCAAGCGCCGATAATGCTGATCACAGGCGTGTTAATGCACGCCAGTGATCAGCATAGGAGATCAGTGTGTGCAGTGTTATAGGTCCCTATGGGACCTATAACACTGCAAAAAAAATGTAAAAAAAAAGTGTTAATAAAGGTCATTTAACCCCTTCCCTAATAAAAGTTTGAATCACCCCCCTTTTCCCATAAAAAAAATAAAACAGTGTAAAAAAAATAAAAAATAAACATATGTGGTATCGCCGCGTGCGTAAATGTCCGAACTATAAAAATGTATCATTAATTAAGCCGTACGGTCAATGGCGTACGCGCAAAAAAATTCCAAAGTCCAAAAAAGCGTATTTTGGTCACTTTTCATACCATTAAAAAATGAATAAAAAGTGATCAAAAAGTCAGATCAAAACAAAAATCATACCGATAAAAACGTCAGATCACGGCGCAAAAAATGAGTCCTCATACCGCCCTGTACGTGGAAAAATAAAAAAGTTATAGGGGTCAGAAGATGACATTTTTAAACGTATAAATTTTCCTGCATGTAGTTATGATTTTTTCCAGAAGTGCGACAAAATCAAACCTATATAAGTAGGGTATCATTTTAACCGTATGGACCTACAGAATAATGATAAGGTGTAATTTTTACCGAAATATGCACTGCGTAGAAACGAAAGCCCCCAAAAGTTACAAAATGGCGTTTTTTTTTCGATTTTGTCGCACAATGATTTTTTTTCCCGTTTCGCCGTGCATTTTTGGGTAAAATGACTAATGTCACTGCAAAGTAGAATTGGTGACGCAAAAAATAAGCCATAATATGGATTTTTAGGTGGAAAATTGAAAGGGTTATGATTTTTAAAAGGTAAGGAGGAAAAAACGAAAGTGCAAAAACGGAAAAACCCTGAGTCCTTAAGGGGTTAAAGGGGTATTCCAGGAAAAAACTTTTTTTTATATATATATCAACTGGCTCCAGAAAGTTAAACAGATTTGTAAATTACTTCTATTAAAAAATCTTAATCCTTTCAGTACTTATGAGCTTCTGAAGTTAAGGTTGTTCTTTTCTGTCTAAATCCTCTCTGATGACACCTGTCTAGGGAAACGCCCAGTTTAGAAGAGGTTTGCTATGGGGATTTGCTTCTGAAAGGATTAAGTTTTTTTAATAGAAGTCATTTACAAATCTGTTTAACTTTCTGGAGCCAGTTGATATATAAAAAAAAGTTTTTTCCTGGAATACCACTTTAAAGACCAAGCCAATTTTATTTTTGCATTTTTGTTTTTTCCTCCTCGTTTTCTAAAAATCGTAACTCTTTTATATTTTCATCCACAGACTAGTATGAGGGCTTGTTTTTTTGTGTGACCAGTTGTCCTGCATAATGAAATCACTAATTTTACCATAAAATGTATGGCGCAACCAAAAAAGCACTATTTGTGTGATGAAATTAAAAGAAAACCGCAATTTAGAATATTTTGGAAGGTTTCGTTTTCACGCCGTACAATTTACAGTAAAGATGACGTGTTCTTTATTCTGTGGCTCAATATGATTAAAATTACACCCATGATAACATACTTTTCTATTATTGTTGCGCTTAAAAAAATCGCAAACTTTTTAACCAAATTAGTATGTTTAAAATCCTTCTATTTTGACTACCTGTAACTTTTTCATTTTTCCATAAAAGCGGCGGTATGAGGGCTAATTTTTTGCGCCATGATCTGTACTTTTTATTGATACCACATTTGTGGTTATAAAACTTTTATAAATTTTTTTATTATTATTATTATAATTTTTTTATAAAATGTGACAAAAATGTAGCAATTTTGCACTTTTTTTATTTTTACGTTCATGCGGTTCCCCGTAAGGGATCAATGACATTATACTTTAATAGTTCGGACATTTACGCACACGGTGATACTAAATATGTGTATTCATTATTTTTTTTACACTTCATGGGGGTAAAATGGGAAAAAAGGACATTTAAAATTTGTATTGGGGGAGGGGATTTTTCCAATTTTTTTTTTTACTTTTTTTTACTTTTCTTACGTTCATTTTTAAACTTTAATAGTCCCCATAGGGGACTATCTATAGCAATCCTTTGATTGCTAATACTGTTCAGTGCTATGCATAGGACATAGCACCGATCAGTATTATCGGTGATCTTCTGCTCTGGTATGCTCAATCTCAGACCAGAGCAGAAGATCCCGGGAGACGTCCGGAGCTAGATCGCGGGTGTCCGCCATTACTGGTGGGTCCCTGGCTGCTGATAGCTGCAGGGACCTGCCGCGCATGACGCATGCACCCGCCCGGTGCTCGCAGTCATGGCGGCGTGTAAATGTACGTCATGGTGCGTTAAGTACCATGTCATCATGATGTACATTTACGTCCATTGTCATTAGGGGGTTAAATGATAATGTGTGTCAATAACCAATAGGTTATTATTATTTTTTGCACACACACACACACACACACACACACACAAATTTATATATGTTATTATTATTATTTATTTTATACATAGTGCAATTCTTCACACAACCTGAGTTCAAGAGTGGCGCAGCTATGTTTATTTTTCTTTCTAACCCCGGATAAAGTGCATTTCTCTTTCTCAAGAGGACTTGACAGCTGTGTGGATCATACTGACAGCTCATTGATATTGAGGACAACATGTAATGCTACATTTCCCCTTGTTTTCACAGTACCTCCTTAACCAAAGTAGACTATTCCTTTAAATGGTAATGTGTATCAATAACCAACAGATTATTTTTGTTACGTTTAACTAATAACCCCCAGAAGCATTTACATCTAGAACATTACGGTGAAGAATAATAACAACTCTACGTGTAATATGTGTAATTAATTGTATGCTTTTACATTGCTACATTATTTTTTGCATATATATATATATATATATATATATATATATATATATATATTAATATACATTTACATATTGTCACGATGCCGGCAGGCAGGTGGTGGATCCTCTGTGCCAGAGAGGGATTGGCGTGGACCGTGCTAGAGGATCGGTTCTAAGTCACTACTGGTTTTCACCAGAGCCCGCCGCAAAGCGGGATGGTCTTGCTGCGGCGGTAGTGACCAGGTCGTATCCCCTAGCAACGGCTCAACCTCTCTGGCTGCTGAAGATAGGCGCGGTACAAGGGAGTAGACAGAAGCAAGGTCGGACGTAGCAGAAGGTCGGGGCAGGCAGCAAGGATCGTAGTCAGGGGCAACGGCAGAAGGTCTGGAATCACAGGCAAGGAACACACAAGGAACGCTTTCTCTGGCACTAGGGCAACAAGATCCGGCGAGGGAGTGAAGGGGAAGTGAGGTGATATAGGGAAGTGCACAGGTGTAAACACTAATTGGAACCACTGCACCAATCAGCGGTGCAGTGGCCCTTTAAATCGCAAAGACCCGGCGCGCGCGCGCCCTAGGGAGCGGGGCCGCGCGCGCCGGGACAGAACTGACGGGGAGCGAGTAAGGTACGGGAGCCGGGGTGCGCATCGCGAGCGGGCGCTACCCGCATCGCGAATCGCATCCCGGCCGGAGGTGGTAACGCAGCGCCCCGGGTCCGTGGAACCGACCGGGGCGCTGCAGTGAGGGAAGTGTAGCGAGCGCTCCGGGGAGGAGCGGGGACCCGGAGCGCTCGGCGTAACAGTACCCCCCCCCTTGGGTCTCCCCCTCTTCTTGGGGCCTGAGAACCTGAGGATCAGACTTTTGTCCAGGATATTGTCCTCAGGTTCCCAGGACCTCTCTTCTGGACCACAACCCTCCCAATCCACTAAAAAAAAAGTTCTTCCCCTGACCTTTTTAGAGGCCAAAATCTCTTTGACAGAGAAGATGTCCGAGGAGCCGGAAACAGGAGTGGGAGGAACAGATTTAGGAGAAAAACGGTTGAGGATGAGAGGTTTAAGAAGAGAGACGTGAAAGGCATTAGGGATACGAAGAGAAGGAGGAAGAAGAAGTTTGTAAGAGACAGGATTAATTTGACACAAAACTTTAAAAGGACCAAGATAGCGTGGTCCCAACTTATAGCTCGGGACACGGAAACGGACATATTTAGCGGAGAGCCATACCTTGTCTCCAGGGGAAAAAATGGGAGGAGCTCTTCTTTTCTTATCTGCGAATCTCTTCATGCGAGAAGAAGCCTGTAAGAGAGAATTTTGGGTCTCTTTCCATATGGTGGAAAGATCACGAGAAATTTCATCCACAGCGGGCAGACCAGAGGGCAAGGGGGTAGGGAGGGGGGGAAGAGGGTGACGGCCGTACACCACGAAAAACGGAGATTTGGAGGAAGATTCAGAGATTCTGAAATTATACGAGAATTCGGCCCAAGGTAGAAGATCTGCCCAGTCATCCTGGCGGGAGGAAACAAAATGTCGTAAATAGTCACCCAAGATCTGGTTAATTCTCTCTACTTGTCCATTGGATTGAGGATGGTATGCAGAAGAAAAATTTAATTTAATCTTGAGTTGTTTACAGAGAGCCCTCCAGAATTTAGACACAAATTGGACGCCTCTATCCGAGACGATCTGTGTAGGCAACCCGTGAAGACGAAAAATGTGTACAAAAAATTGTTTAGCCAACTGAGGCGCTGAAGGAAGACCAGGAAGAGGGATGAAATGTGCCATTTTGGAGAATCGATCAACGACCACCCAAATAACAGTGTTGCCATGGGATGGGGGTAAGTCAGTAATAAAATCCATACCAATCAGAGACCAAGGTTGTTCGGGGACAGGTAGAGGATGAAGAAAACCAGCGGGCTTCTGGCGAGGAGTCTTATCCCGGGCACAGATAGTGCAGGCTCGCACAAAGTCCACCACATCAGTCTCTAGAGTCGGCCACCAATAGAAGCGAGAGATGAGTTGCACAGATTTCTTGATGCCCGCATGACCTGCGAGATGGGAGGAGTGACCCCATTTGAGGATCCCAAGGCGTTGGCGTGGAGAAACAAAGGTCTTTCCTGGAGGAGTTTGCCTGATGGAGGCTGGAGAAGTGGAAATCAGGCAGTCAGGAGGAATGATGTGTTGAGGAGAGAGTTCAATTTCAGAGGCATCTGAGGAACGAGAGAGAGCATCGGCCCTAATGTTCTTATCAGCAGGCCGAAAGTGAATTTCAAAATTAAATCGGGCAAAGAACAGAGACCACCTGGCCTGACGAGGGTTCAGCCGTTGGGCAGACTGGAGGTAGGAGAGGTTCTTGTGATCGGTGTAAATAATAACTGGAAATCTTGATCCCTCCAGCAGATGCCTCCATTCCTCAAGTGCTAATTTAATGGCTAGAAGCTCTCGATCCCCGATGGAGTAGTTCCTCTCCGCCGGAGAGAAGGTCCTGGAAAAAAAACCACAAGTAACAGCATGCCCGGAAGAGTTTTTTTGTAGAAGGACAGCTCCAGCTCCCACTGAGGAGGCATCAACCTCCAATAGGAAGGGTTTAGATGGGTCAGGTCTGGAGAGCACGGGAGCCGAAGAAAAGGCAGACTTGAGTCGTTTAAAGGCGTCTTCCGCTTGAGGAGGCCAAGACTTGGGATCGGCATTTTTTTTTGTTAAAGCCACAATAGGAGCCACAATGGTAGAAAAATGTGGAATAAATTGCCTGTAATAATTGGCGAACCCCAAAAAACGTTGGATGGCACGGAGTCCGGAGGGGCGTGGCCAATCTAAGACGGCAGAGAGTTTATCTGGGTCCATTTGTAGTCCCTGGCCAGAGACCAAGTATCCTAGAAAAGGAAGAGATTGGCATTCAAACAGACATTTCTCTATTTTGGCATAGAGTTGATTATCACGAAGTCTCTGAAGAACCATACGGACATGCTGGCGGTGTTCTTCAAGATTGGCAGAAAAAATCAGGATATCGTCCAGATATACAACAACACAGGAGTATAGGAGATCACGAAAAATTTCATTAACAAAGTCTTGGAAGACGGCAGGGGCGTTGCATAGACCAAAGGGCATGACCAGATACTCAAAGTGTCCATCTCTGGTGTTAAATGCCGTTTTCCATTCATCCCCCTCTCTGATGCGGATGAGATTATAAGCACCTCTTAAGTCCAGTTTGGTAAAAATATGGGCACCTTGGAGACGATCAAAGAGTTCAGAGATGAGGGGTAGGGGGTAGCGGTTCTTAACCGTGATTTTATTAAGACCGCGGTAGTCAATGCAAGGACGTAGAGAGCCATCTTTTTTGGACACAAAGAAAAATCCGGCTCCGGCAGGAGAGGAGGATTTACGGATAAAGCCCTTTTTTAAATTTTCTTGGACGTATTCAGACATGGCAAGAGTCTCTGGGACGGACAGAGGATAGATTCTGCCCCGGGGTGGAGTAGTGCCCGGGAGGAGGTCAATGGGACAATCATAAGGCCTGTGAGGAGGTAGAGTCTCAGCTTGTTTTTTGCAAAAAACGTCCGCAAAGTCCATATAGGCCTTAGGGAGACCGGTTACATGAGGAAGCACAGGGACACGGCAAGGTTTACTGGGAACCGGTTTTAAGCAGTCCTTGGAACAAGAGGGCCCCCAACTCTTGATCTCCCCAGTGGACCAATCCAGGATTGGGGAATGGAGTTGAAGCCAGGGAAGTCCAAGAAGGATTTCAGAAGTGCAATTGGGGAGGACCAACAGTTCAATCCTCTCGTGATGAGATCCGATGCACATTAGAAGGGGCTCCGTGCGGAAACGTATAGTACAGTCCAATCTTTCATTGTTTACACAATTGATGTAGAGGGGTCTGGCGAGACTGGTCACCGGGATGTTGAACCTGTTGACGAGGGAGGCTAAGATAAAATTTCCTGCAGATCCAGAGTCCAAGAAGGCCACAGCAGAGAAGGAGAAGGCAGAGGCAGACATCCGCACAGGCACAGTAAGACGTGGAGAAGCAGAGTAGACATCAAGGACTGTCTCACCTTTGTGCGGAGTCAGCGGACGTCTTTCCAGGCGGGGAGGACGGATAGGACAATCCTTCAGGAAGTGTTCGGTACTAGCACAGTACAGGCAGAGATTCTCCATGCGGCGTCGTGTCCTCTCTTGGGGTGTCAGGCGAGACCGGTCGACCTGCATAGCCTCCACGGCGGGAGGCACAGGAACAGATTGCAGGGGACCAGAGGAGAGAGGAGCCGGGGAGAAGAAACGCCTCGTGCGAACAGAGTCCATATCCTGGCGGAGCTCCTGACGCCGTTCGGAAAAACGCATGTCAATGCGAGTGGCAAGATGGATGAGTTCATGTAGGTTAGCAGGGATTTCTCGTGCGGCCAGAACATCTTTAATGTTGCTGGATAGGCCTTTTTTAAAGGTCGCGCAGAGTGCCTCATTATTCCAGGATAATTCTGAAGCAAGGGTACGGAACTGTACGGCATACTCGCCAACGGAAGAATTACCCTGGACCAGGTTCAACAGGGCAGTCTCAGCAGAAGAGGCTCGGGCAGGTTCCTCAAAGACACTTCGAATTTCCGAGAAGAAGGAGTGTACAGAGGCAGTGACGGGGTCATTGCGGTCCCAGAGCGGTGTGGCCCAAGCCAGGGCTTTTCCAGACAGCAGGCTGACTACGAAAGCCACCTTAGACCTTTCAGTGGGGAACTGGTCCGACATCATCTCCAAGTGTAATGAACACTGGGAAAGAAAGCCACGGCAAAACTTAGAGTCCCCATCAAATTTATCCGGCAAGGATAGTCGTATTCCAGAAGCGGCCACTCGCTGCGGAGGAGGTACAGGAGCTGGCGGAGGAGATGATTGCTGGAGCTGTGGTAGTAACTGTTGTAGCATAACAGTCAGTTGAGACAGCTGTTGGCCTTGTTGCGCAATCTGTTGTGACTGCTGGGCGACCACCGTGGTGAGGTCAGCGACAACTGGCAGAGGAACTTCAGCGGGATCCATGGCCGGATCTACTGTCACGATGCCGGCAGGCAGGTGGTGGATCCTCTGTGCCAGAGAGGGATTGGCGTGGACCGTGCTAGAGGATCGGTTCTAAGTCACTACTGGTTTTCACCAGAGCCCGCCGCAAAGCGGGATGGTCTTGCTGCGGCGGTAGTGACCAGGTCGTATCCCCTAGCAACGGCTCAACCTCTCTGGCTGCTGAAGATAGGCGCGGTACAAGGGAGTAGACAGAAGCAAGGTCGGACGTAGCAGAAGGTCGGGGCAGGCAGCAAGGATCGTAGTCAGGGGCAACGGCAGAAGGTCTGGAATCACAGGCAAGGAACACACAAGGAACGCTTTCTCTGGCACTAGGGCAACAAGATCCGGCGAGGGAGTGAAGGGGAAGTGAGGTGATATAGGGAAGTGCACAGGTGTAAACACTAATTGGAACCACTGCACCAATCAGCGGTGCAGTGGCCCTTTAAATCGCAAAGACCCGGCGCGCGCGCGCCCTAGGGAGCGGGGCCGCGCGCGCCGGGACAGAACTGACGGGGAGCGAGTAAGGTACGGGAGCCGGGGTGCGCATCGCGAGCGGGCGCTACCCGCATCGCGAATCGCATCCCGGCCGGAGGTGGTAACGCAGCGCCCCGGGTCCGTGGAACCGACCGGGGCGCTGCAGTGAGGGAAGTGTAGCGAGCGCTCCGGGGAGGAGCGGGGACCCGGAGCGCTCGGCGTAACACATATACATATATATATATATATTAATATATATATATATATATATATATATTAATTATTAAAATATATATATATATATATATATATATATATATATATATACATACATACACACTCACACACTTTTTTATGACACATTCTGACCCAATATTTGAGCCAGGCATTAGTAGAAGTCAAAATTCACGGCCACATTCCAAACATTATTCCAGCTCTATTAGGCTTCAGTCCTCCTTAAAACATTGTTATGTTCTGCAGTCTCATTCCCTCTAGTGCTGCGGAAATCAGTCACCACAAAAGGCACATTGCAAACTCTGATCATAATTAAGAGCCCGAGCAAATTTAGATCCAATTGCATAAAACAGGATCATGTATCATTAAAAAACAGCTTGGTTAGTTAATCCGTTGATTGATTGTAAGGCTTTGCTGGAACGATGAAGCTATTAAAAGATTTCTGTTGCTGATACTACTTGGTGGAGAAGTATGTTCTAGATTTGCTCAACCACTGGGCATTTCTCCAAGTTAAACAGGTATTTCTGCTCGGCAACCTTGATAACACAATTAGGCAAAAATCAAAGTCTGAAACTTGCTAGATAACAATCCCAGAAGACGAGCCACACACAGAATCACACACCTTCAAACATGACCCAATTCGCTTGTCACAGAAAGGTCTCCCGCTTTTCTCACTTCTTTTTGTCACTTACTTGGGTTGAATTACATTTTAAAAATGGATGTAACAGGTATTTAGACACATCTATAATTTATTTCGAACCGGGTGATGGTAAAGGAGACATGAGTGAGAAAAAAAGAAAACAGTCTGGATGTCATGGGGATCAATTTAGAAAACGTAAAGTTACCGTGGTGTAAGAAAATATACTTATTAAAAGGATGTACAACATGAAAGATTGTTGTAATCCAAAGATCGCAAGTAAATACCAGCAGAGGAGTTATCTGCATGGATGCCATGTGTCATATCTTCTTCTGCATTTTTACCTGAACACATGTATCAGATTGAAGATACTTATGTACATGCAACAGCTATTTCACCTTACTTCACCATACATATGCACGCTTGACTTGGTTGAGCATGCATGTTAATTTCAATGAGCAGAAGGAGTATTGTAGTGTCCCCAGTACCTGTGTTCCATCAGCAGAAGTTGTCGTGTGGTTGGGGTACTTGTGGTTCTTTAATTTAATTACAAAACTGTTTTTATGCATTGCACTACATTATTGGATACACTGAGGAAAGATTAGACTGTAAGAGATAAAATTTGTATTGGTCACATGATGATTCCTAAGCCTATGGCTGTAGGAAGAGTCTCTAGTCCAGCCTTCTCTCCCCGGAGAAGGGTAGACCCCCAGTGCCTTACCAGAGCCACATATCTCCCTCCTGCTGGGCAGACCAGTCAGTCAGTTTAGTTAGGCTGGGTTCACACCACGTTTTTGCAATACAGTTCCTGTATCATGTTTTTGATAAAAAATGGATTCCTCAAAACTGGACTAAACTGCATCAAAACGTGTGTACAAATTGTAACCCGTATACTGTTGAAAACCATATATGGTTTGAAAAATGATGTCCGGTTGCATCCGTTTTTTTAAGAAAAAAAACGTATACGTTTTTAACTTTTCATTATGAATAAAGTTTCACTTATTTGATTGAAATTCCAAGAAAAAAACTTTCGGTGTGCACTGCGCATGCGCAAAGTCAAAAACCGTATGGTGCAAACTGGATGGAATCATACGCACATATGGTTCTGTACGGTTCCCATTGACTCTCATGTTAAAAAAAAAAGTATACGGTTTCAATACGGTTTTTCACCCAGACCAAAAACCATGGTAGGCTACAGTTTTGGGTATGGGAAAAAAAAGGAAAAGTCCAAAATAAATGGAGAGTCAATGCATACGGTTTTCAGTACAGTTCTGTCCAGTTTTCAAATTGAAAACGTATAAGGGAACTGTATTGCAAAAACGTGGTGTGAACCCAGCCTAAGTCAGAGTCTGACTCAGGCCAGTAAAGTGTGAACATTTTCTAGCTTTGCTCCTGGTAGGCATACCTACACCTAAGACAAAGTGTTACTTCTAGGTGAAATCCTGTTTAATATAGCACCTGCTCTGAGCAAGTCACTGTCCTGTTCCAGTTCACGCTGTGATGATAAAGTGCTTCAAATTTTTAGCCCCCAGAAGGAGTTTTGTCTTAGATGAGAGGAGAATAAGCTGAACAATGGTCCCTCTACATACACTGATCTCTTCAGTGATCTACATTCGGCGTACTGGGTGGCTATGAAGTCATCGGAAATGTTCCTGCTCTGGACAGTTCCTAACACAGACAGTGGTGTCAGCAGAGAGCACTGTGGTCAGACAGAAAAGAAATTCAAAAAGAAAAGAACTTCCTGTGGAGCAAACAGCAGCTAATAAGTACTGGAAGGATTAAGATTTTTAAATAGAAGTCATTTACAAATCTGTTTTACTTTCTGGCACCAGTTGAGTTGTAAAAAAAAAAAAAATTTGCTTTCCACCGGAGTACCCCTTTAACGATGCAGGACGTATATTTACGTCCTGCGCCGGCTCCCGCGATATGAAGCGGGATCGCGCCGCGATCCCGCATCATATCGCGTCGGTCCCGGCACTCATCAACGGCCGGGACCCGCGGCTATGTGCGGCGTTGTGCGGTATTAACCCTTTAGAAGTGGCGGTCAAAGCTGACCGCCGCTTCTAAAGTGAAAGTGAAAGTGACCCGGCTGCTTAGTCAGGCTGTTCGGGACCGCCGCGGTGAAATCGCGGCATCCCGAACAGCTTACAGGACACCGGGAGGGCCCTTACCTGCCTCCTTGGTGTCCGATCGACGAATGACTGCTCCGTGCCTGAGATCCAGGCAGGAGCAGTCAAGCGCCGATAATGCTGATCACAGGCGTGTTAATGCACGCCAGTGATCAGCATAGGAGATCAGTGTGTGCAGTGTTATCGGTCCCTATGGGACCGATAACACTGCAAAAAAAAATTAAAAAAAGTGTTAAGAAAGGTCATTTAACCCCTTCCCTAATAAAAGTTTGAATCCCCCCCCCTTTTCCCATAAAAAAAATAAAACAGTGTAAAAAAAATAAAAATAAACATATGTGGTATGGCCGCGTGCATAAATGTCCAAACTATAAAAATATATAATTAATTAAACCGCACGGTGAATGGCGTACGCACAAAAAAATTCCAAAGTCCAAAAAGCTTATTTTTGGTCACTTTTTATACCATTAAAAAATGAATAAAAAGTTATCAAAAAGTCCGATAAAAACAAAAATCATACCGATAAAAACTTCAGATCACGGCACAAAAAATGAGCCCTCATACCGCCCTGTACGTGGAAAAATAGAAAAGTTATAGGGGTCAGAAGATGACATTTTTAAGCATATACATTTTCCTGCATGTAGTTATGATTTTTTCCAGAAGTACGACAAAATCAAACCTATATAAGTAGGGTATCATTTTAACCGTATGGACCTACAGAATAATGATAAGGTGTAATTTTTACCGAAATATGCACTGCATAGAAACGGAAGCCCCCAAAAGTTACAAAAGGGCGTTTTTTCTTCGATTTTGTCGCACAATGATTTTTTTTTTTTTTCGTTTCGCCGTGAATTTTTGGGTAAAATGACTAATGTCACTGGAAAGTAGAATTGGTGACGCAAAAAATAAGCCATAATATGGATTTTTAGGTGGAAAATTGGAAGGGTTATGATTTTTAAAAGGTAAGGAGGAAAAAATGAAAGTGCAAAAACTGAAAAACCCTGAGTCCTTAAAGGGTTAAGTACCTTACTTTGTGTAACTTGCCACAACAAGAGTTTGTATATAAAAGTTCAAGTATTGCACCACAGTGCACCAACCTGTGTAGATCCTTATCAGTAGAGAATAAGCAAATTGGACTATTTCTCATCTGTAGTCTGTCTATATCTGCATTAGTCACTACACCTATATGTGCTAAATGCACCACAGAAAATTTTCCATTCAGTAAATCTAATGCAAAAGGAACCTTTTTCCCAACCAGGGTGTCTCCAGCTATTGCAAAACTGCAACTCCCAGCATGTTGTACAGCCTTTGGCTGTCTGGGCTTGCTGGGAGTTGTGGTGTGGTGCCTCAGCACCAAAGGTTGTCCTGTGGGCTCCCTGTTGTCTCTATGCTGGGACCATTGCTCCATGATCTAATTTATTATACTGTGTTGTCTTTCGGTGTTATGTTATCCTTAAATTATCTGCTGTACCCTTAAGGGATTGTGGCAGACTTACCAAGTGACCCTGACAACACAATGGGAGCCCCCAACATTGGCCTTTATGTAGTGTAGGGTCGCAGAAGCTGTTCAGTTTAGAGTTGGAGTGTGAGCGGAGTCTCGGAGTTGAAGAGCTGCGGAACAGAGTGAAGAGACCTGAATAGAAGAGCCCAAAGTCTGCAACTACACCAGTCTCAGGAAAACCCCAGCGCACAGGGGAAATTTAAAGCCTGATGGTAAGCACAGAGTCCTTGGGGAGATACATAGTCTTCAGTCCAGTCTGTCAGCATAAAGCCTCTAAATCCAACGGGGGCTGCAATAATTACTAATCTTCAGTTTCATCTACTACAAGTCTCAGAAAGGCGACAGGCTCTCCAGGTTACACTCTGCACATCCCTCTGCACTAAAGTTTGTACTGTCAAGGATTTCCTAATTCCTGAAACAGTAAAGTTAATTATTGTCCCCTCGCTTGGCCCAGGAGAAGCTATCTCATCCGTGGACCACAGTGCCCTGGCATCACAAACTGTACCTTACACCCTATGTTCAATCAGCCATATGCCTATTCCGATCCACAGTAGTTTTGCAACAGCTGGAAGCACCCTAGTTGTGAAACACTGCTTTAAAGGGACAGTGACCAAATATTCATTCATCTGCACCAAAAGCTGTAACTGCATTGTATTGGACTTGTATAAAAAAGTTTCAGTATAGCTGTTTCACAGAATTGTAGCGTTCAGGGGACTCATTGCTGCACTTTGCACTACAGAAACAACTCATCTGACAAAAGATAGTTGGGCTCATAGGAAACATTGAGGTTAGCTACACCACTCTGCCACATGACATAACATCTGAAGGACTAATACTCACAGCAAACCTGCAATGCCATTGTCCCTATGTGCTACAGTATACTGACAGATATGGTAAACATTGACGTATCTTTAGTGGGAAAAAAATCTCAAAATCTATTAAAGGGGTATTCCCGTCAAAGACATCTTATCTCCTATCCAAAGGATAGGGACCCCCCGCGATCTCCATGCAGCACCCGCAATCTATGCCACCCCGTCCCTTCCCATAGACATGAATGGAGGGGACATGGTGTGACGTCAAGAGGGGGCGTGGTGTGATATCATGTTTCCAGTCCCGGAAACACAGAGGTTTCCGAGACTGGAGCAGCGGCCCAGCATAGAATGCGGGTGCTTCATGGAATTCACAGGCGTCTTAGTGGTGGGCCCCCCGCGATCAGATATCTTATCCCCTATCCTTTGGAAAGGGGATAAGATGTCTTTGGCCTGAATACCCCTTTAAACTTTCTTTCCTCTTAAATCTGTTGTCAGAAGAAATCTTTAGGCCCTTTTACATGTAAAAGCTCCCACTCGACATGTGTTGGATAGAGGGGGAAAAAGTACCCATTGGAAGACAGAAGTACCCCTCCGTCCTGCCAATATAGTCATTTAATTATGTTTTGGTCCATTGAAGCAGGGCAGGGTCTCAGACTTATGAATAACACTGTTCATACGGTACACTGAGGGCCCTATTACATGGCCTGACTCAGCATTGCAAAAGGGAATCAAACTTGTAGAGGAGCTCATTTGCAGAGACTTTAATGGGCTCAAGCATCGGGCAGAAATGGCCACACAAAAATCGGTTGATCTTTGTGCGACCTTATCATGGCATGGACTGCACATGCCTTATTACCCAGCCGCTGACTTCTAAATAGGTGAAAACAGCCTAATCAGCTGACAAACTAACATTTGCCTGTTTGTTGGCTGATGACTGGCCCTAATACACAGGGTAATAATGGCCGCTTCAGCACCTAATCATCCCGTGTAGTAAGACCTTGAGAATCTGGTGTCTATTTTACATACATGGAAAAGGAATAGAAAATAGCAGGCACCAGGCATGTTATTTATATTTTCTACATGCATAGTACATTTTTTGCTATGAATCGGATGGTCAAAAATATTTTTAAGAAGACACATTAGCAATAAACAAGTCATTCATAGGTGGGTTTATGTCAGAAAAAGAACATTTTGTTTAAAGGTTTGGAAAGAGTGTAAAAAAAACCTAAATAGCTGCCACTTCTATTCCAACACTGACTGGTGGGTCCCTGCTGGTTTCAGTGATTGGCTTAGTGGCTTTTCTTGTGCATCAAGATGAGACCAGACAGTGGAGAAAAATGGTTAACCAGTGAGAATCGGAATGGCATGGATGTGAGCAGGTTTGGCTCTGCCTATAGGCAAAATAGGCAGACGCCTACAGCGCCATCTTGATGGAGGGGTGCCACCCTGCTTGCTGCAAGAAAGTTAGACAACCAGCATCCGAACCACTCAGCGAGCAGGTGACATAGCAGCTGATTACATGAGGAGGAGGCTTGTTACAGTGTGTCCCCTCAGTAGTAAGGTGGGGCATGTCAAAGGGCGGGCCAATGGGCAAAGTCAAAGGGGTGGCAAAATTAGCTTGCCCTGCTTGTGAGTAATGTTTTTTTTCTATAGGTTAAATAAGCCAAAATGACTCTTTACAAAGAATAAATAAATAAAAAAATATAAAAAAAAAATAAATATATATATATACACACTATTGGGTGAAAATTTTATTAACTCTAATGGTGACTTCAGAAAGACATTCACTACAGAGCTATATCATCTGGGTCAGGCAGAGGCCTATCTGTGGGTAGAGCCTAACTGTCTTTTTGGCCAGTCTACCTCGGTATCAGATGTTCTTTATCTCAATATTGATGTTGCATATTAACACATATTTATGATTAACAGTGAAGAGTTTTTTTAGCTAACTTTGCTTCTTTCCTTGATGTTTACTAGACTGTAGTCGTGGGGCACTATTGCAGCCTATACGTGTGTGAATAATAAATTGGAACCAAAATTAGAAGAAAACAATTTTGTTTTTGAAAATGTAGGTAAAACAAAAGCTTATTAACCTGCAGGTAATATACGTTGTTATCTCCCCACGTGTCCATCGCACACTGGCTAGATCCAGTGTGCCCTCTCTGTATACTGTGTACATTTCTCTAGTCTTTGCAATAACCTTCTATTGTTTATGAAGCAATGAGAGTCTTTTTTAATCCAAGGTAAGTTCCCATATCGAAACCCCATTATACACTATATGTCATAGTGAGTCACAGAGCTCTGTAATCATATTAAGACCTGCACCCACTCAATGGCCATTTTCAGTTAAGACATCGACTCAATCATGCACAGCCAGAAATTGCTCACACACAGCCGCCTACTCTAACAGGCTTCTCTGTAATAATCATTCAGTATGATTGAAACTCATCTATTTCAAGTAACCTCAAACTGTTATTTCTACCTTAAAGGTCACTGCAGTCACTCAACGTGCTGAACAGGTGGTCTAGGGTTGCCCTAATGACTAGAATCTATAAACAATCTCTTCTTCATCTGGGACTTGGGATGACATAACTCTGCTGCTGATATTTTACTCTTAGGAAATATAAGGGTTAATTCATACGGTGTTGGCTGCATGTGCTTAGTGCAAGTCTACTTGTATTGTGTTTGATGCCTAAAATGTAGTCATGTTGCATTTCTGTATAATGTTACCTATTTTCTGGAAAAAAAAAAAGAAAACAAAAATAGCTTAAATAGCAAAAATAAAATAGCAATAGCTATATTGAGAATAATTTTTTAGATGATCACATTGCCTTAAATCATACCTTTAAGATCCCACAAAAAATTAATAAAAATATGTTACTCAGTACCTAAACCTGACATGTAATTTTTATGCCTCTATCACCTATATTCAGTGGCATAGCTATAGAGTTCGCAACGCAATCGCTACCGGGCCTGATAGCCTGCCACTGCACTATACCATACTTATACTGTGTTTCTCCGAAAATAGGACCGGGTCTTATATTACTTTTAGCCACAAAAACACACTAGGGCTTATTTACAGTACCGTATGCTCATCAAACAACATGGCGGTTCCACGTTATTTACACCCCCCCCCCATTATTATCATGTGATGGGCGCAGCTCTGAAGCCCAACCTCCCTCCCCCCCCAGTTTATCAGCCCAGCACCGCACATCGGGGTAATAATGGTTTGTCACCCGCAAGCGAAGCTTCTCTCCCGCCAAATAATTATCAGCCGCTGCGCTGTATCTATTCCTGTGCCCGGGCTGCAAATAGGGTATTACAAAACAAACTTTAATTTACTGTACCTTCGTCCTCCGTTCCCCCGTTGCTAAGGCACCGGCCTCATGGTCCCTCCGCTGTTATCGCTGCTTCCTGGTGTTGGGACGTCACAGAGCCTTCAGCCAATCACCGGCCGCAGCGATGTCCCGCCTCGGCCGATGATAGGCTGAGCCGACTGTCATGTAAGAAGCCGGCCGGCTTCTTACATCACAGTGGGCTCAGCCTATCATCGGCAGAGGCGGGACATCGCTGCGGCCGGTGATAGGCTGAAGGCTCTGTGACGTCCCAACACCAGGAAGCAGCGATAACAGCGGAGGACAGTGAGGCCGGTTCCTTAGCAACGGGGGAACGGAGGACGAAGGTAAGTTTAAGTTTGTTTTTTAATATTTGCAGCCCGGGCATTGTCTAGGTCAGTGGTCTTCAACCTGCGGACCTGCAGCTGTTGCAAAACTACAACTCCCAGCATGCCCGGACAGTCGTTGGCTGTCCGGGCATGCTGGGAGTTGTAGTTTTGCAACATCTGGAGGTCCGCAGGTTGAAGACCACTGGCCTACGTCTTATTTTCGGGGTAGGGCTTATATTGCAGCCCACCCCGATAATACAGCTAGGGCCTGTTTTCGGGGTAGGGTGTATTTTCGGGGAAACACGGTATGCAGCAGCAGTCGGGCCCTCGGGCACAGCCCGGTGGCCTGGGCCTGCTGCAGCCAACACTTTTTTCATTACCCATAAACTGGCGAGCGCGCGAGCGCGGATGGACAGCACAAGTGCTGATGGGAACAGACGAGCCTCGTGTAGACACGCACGTCTGTTCGTAACCCCTGACATTTTACCAGCCTCTGACTCCCACGATATCTATGCCCGGCATTGTAAGTGACAGCAGCAGCAGCTTCCCTGGCATCACACCACAGCACAACTGATCCCGCGGATCTCCAAGAAGGTTAGGAGGATCTGGTGTAATGAGAGGAGAATGAGTGAGGACAGAGTCCGGGGGGGGGGGGGGGGGGGGTATTGCAATGAGAACAAGGATGGGGTCCAAGGGGGGGCGGGGGATTGGGTTGCCCATGAATTGCAATGGTGAGGAGAACGAGGACAGGGGTGGTGGTGTAATGATGAGGAGACCAAGGATGGGATGGGGGGGAGAGGATGATATTGTGAAGAAAGGGATAATGAGGAGACTGAGGGTGGAGGGATATGGAGTGTGGGGGCGAGGAGACCAAGGATGGGTGGGGGTATGGCAGTATTATATTCAGGGGTTACAGTGTGTGGCAGTATTATATTCAGGGGGTACAGGGTGTGGCAGTATTATATTCAGGGGGGTACAGTGTGTGGCAGTATTATATTCAGGGGGTACAGTGTGTGGCAGTATTATATTCAGGGGGTAAAGTGTGTGGCAATAATATATTTAGAGTGTACAGTGGTTGGCAGTATTATATTCAGGGGGTACAGAGGGTGACAGTATTATTTTCAAGGGGTACAGTGTGTGGCAGTTTTATATTCAGGGGGTATGGTGTGGCAATTATATATTTAGAGGGTACAGTGATTGGCAGTATTAAATTCAAGGGGTACAGTGGGTCGCAGTATTATATTCAGGGGTACGGTGTGTGGCAATAATATATTTAGAGGGTACAGTGTGTGGTAGTATTATATTAAGGGGGTACAGTGTGTGATAGTATTTTATTCAGCGGGTATAGTGGGTGGCAGTATTATATTCAGGGGGTACAGTGGTTGTCAGTATTATATTCAGGGGGAACAGTGGGTGGCAATATTATAATCAAGGGGTACAGTATTTGGCAGAATTATAATGAATTATAATGATTATTGTCTTTATACAGAGGAGGAAGATCTGCTGATAAATTAAGGAATCTGTAATGTCTGAGCATCAGACTCTGCAGAGAAGATGTAGCTGGATGAAATCCTGGCGTCTGGACCAGATGAAGAAGAAAAAAGAAAAACAACAGAGTAGACATCACTCTGGTCACTGATATCATTGTGTATTTGCCTGACCCAATCTGTGGCTCTCCAGCTGTTAAAAAACGGCAACTTTCATAATGCCTGAGGCTCTCCAGAGATGATGGGAGTTGTAGCTTTACAACAGCTGGAGAGCCACTTAAACAAAGGTGATTGGTGGGGGTCCTATCAGTCGGACTCCCACCATAAAAATTGGATGCTTATTCTAAAATGTCCAGGCCTATTTTTGTTCCCAGTCCTGCCCTGTCTGCAATTGTCTTATATCACTGTGTATTCTCCTGACTGTGTCCCATCAATGCTGTAGTCACTGATATCTTTGTGCGACCGAGACCGAGTAAGGGGGTCATCATGGATGGGGGAAGCCGGTCCTCAGGGGGTAGGGGCCCAGTACATTTTTTTTACATCGGGGCCCTGTGGTTACTATCTATGCCCCTGCCTATATTTATTATTAAAATTCCTCTTTTCATCAGGTCACAGTGTTAGAAATCCTCTCAGGGGAAGAGGGCGTGTCCCTCACTTGTGGTGGTGGAAGGTAATTAGTGGTTCTGCTCATGCAGCCTTGTCTATGAGTCATATCTTGTCCTTGACTCATGGACATGCTGATGCAGGTCTGGTTAGTGTCCAAGTAGTTATAGGGACCAATAGTGGTGGGATTTTCAGGAGCTGTTTTCTTTATTAAATATTCAAAATAAAAAATGTAAACAATCATATTACTAAAGGTCTTTCATTTTCATTAGTAACAACATACAATTTTTTTGGGATCTAACAGTGCCTATTTAAAGTGTACCTGTCGTCCACAAAAACTTTTTATATAATGTAGATAATACCATTATATGTATATTTGTAATATACATTGGTTAAAAAATGTGTATATTTTTGTCCCTGCAGGAGTCCAAATACAGGAAGTGAGGGTGGACAAGCAGGGCTCTGTGCAGTAAGAAAAAGCAGGACAGTGTGTACTGAGACTCTATAACATGCTCCTGGCTCATACATCAGGATGATTGACAAGCCAGGAGTCTGCACATAGTCCTGCTTGTCCTACCCTCACTTCCTGTATTTGAATTCCTCATGGAGACACACAGACAATAGTTGCAGGAACAGCATTTTTTCACCCAAAAATATACACAATTTTTAACCAATGTATATTACAAATATACATATAATGGTATTATTTACGTTATAATACCATTATATGTATATTTGTAATATACATTGTTGATGACAGGTACACTTTAAAGGAGTTGTCCAGTTAAGGTAACACATTTTCATATACTGTTTTGGAATTCTGAGTTGATAGAGGGGAGTCCTCAGTTTAGGATCCTCCTCTTTTTGACAGAATAGGGAATGGATACAAAAAATGTCTCTTATTTTGGAGTAACTGTCTTGTTCTACATTATTCATACAACTGATTAACTTGAATGGCAATTGTGCAATGCGTCCTTTGATTGCACTGCAAGGAAATTAAAAAGAGTTGTTCAGTCAAAACTTTCCTTTTAAAAACTGGTCAGGGAGATTATTAGTAAAAATAACTCTCTTTTATCTTCCTCAATCCCGCACAATCGCCGGTACAACAGAACTCTGCCCACGTGACATCACGCGCCTGCTCATCCAATCAGCGGCGGCAGCAGTGTCACACTTCTGCCACTTATTGGCTGGCTTGTGACATCACATCACTAAACCCAAAGACAGTGGGCAGCAGATCTTCATTAGCAAGACCGAGGAAGTTTTTTTTTTTTTTTTTTTTACTTACAAACCGACCATATTTTACAAAGAATGTTTTGGCTGAACAACCAATTTTAACGCATGCTGTCATGATTCTTCACACAATAGAGCTGATTGCAGAAGTCCCAGCTGGTGGGGCACTCTGTAATCAGGTCAATGTCAATGGACACATGTAATGAGTAGGGAATTTCCAAAGCAGAGATCCTGCTGTAGTCTATTTCCTGGAACAGCAACATTTCTCTGTAACACCACCACAATCGTGCCTGCTTGACTGGGGAATGCTATATCATATTCAACAAGACCTGCCCCCTTCTCCATTGTGGCTTGTGAAGGGACAGAGAAAATGTAGGAGGTGCCTTAGTTAATAAACTAAACCAGACGGCCTGCCCACTGAAGCATGTCAGCTACACAGAGACAATAGATGCTCTCTGCATGTACTTGACTAATATAATTTTGGAGGTGCTAAGCCTGCAAGACAGGATCTGTGCAATATTCAGAATTTAAAGGAGATATCCAGTGCTGAAAAACGTATCCCCTATCCTCAGGATAGGGGATATGTTACAGATCGCGGGGGTCCAACCGCTGGGCCCCCCGCGATCTCCTGTATGGGGCCCCGGCAGCCTGTGGGAAGGGGGCGTGTTGACCACCACAGGAAGCGGCGGCTGACACGCCCCCTCAATACAACTGTATGGCAGAGCCGGGGCGCTGCCTTCGGCAATCTCCATCTCTGCCATAGTGATGTATTGAGGGGGGCGTGTCAGCCGCCGCTTTGTGCGGTGGTCAACACCCACTATCTGGCCAGCGAGCCAGGGCCCCGTACAGGAGATCGCGGTGGGGGGCCCAGGGGTTGGACCCCCCGCGATCTGTAACTTATCCCCTATCCTAAGTTTTTCAGTACTGGACTACCCCTTTAAGTTTACTTAATTTACACCAGGGCAGAAGCTAAAGTAAATTTCTGTCCCTGGAAAACCTCTCTAAGAACCAAGCGATTTCCTTATTTGCATTTGAGGACTTGTTTTTTCCTGGATGAGTTACATTTTTGAAATTTTAGTGGGTTGTTTATTTAGTTATTTTGAAAGGGTCTCTTTTTTTTTTTTAATAGAACTTTCACTTTTTTAGGTTTCACTCTGGGACCCGAAGCTCTGATCATTCCATCACATACATCATACTTTGGAATACTTAGTATTTCACAGCATTTATTGTCTGTGAGTGTTATACTGACAGGCAATCTGTTAGGCCATGCCTTTTAGGTCTATGGTTGCTATGGTAACTGATATAGCCAGAATCAGAGGTTTCTCTGATCCCAGCCATTATGGCAAGGAAGTCAATTGCACTACTTCTACTTCTGTTTATTGCACGGTCACAGCTCATACGATCATCATAACACACAGTAACTCATATTACTATATTATATATAATACAGCATAACATAATGTACATAATGAATTTAGGACAGCCCAACATGGTGGTATCAGGGAATAGCACTTGTGATCACTGTGGTAACTCTCCTATGTCTATCCTGCTGTTTATGAAAAATATTCATTAATAACAAAATGCAAATTAGCTTTTTTGGGGATTCTGTGGCCGTTACCTTGACCCTTAGTGCATCACTACACCCGCCTACCAGTTCCTTTAACTATTCCTCTTTATGAAATATTCACTGTCCTCCCTTGTAGTGATATAGCTGACTCCAGCTCGGAAATCTTGCATTTGGTATAAACAATCCAGCACTGCCATGATAAAGATGTTACAGTGCAAGTAGAGATTTCCAGGCTTGATTGAGCTACATCACTGACCAGCCTGATCCACTTTAAAGGGGTACTCCGGTGGAAAACTTTTTTGTTATTGAACTGGTGCCAAAAATGTAAACAGATTTGTAAATTAGTTCTATTAAAAAAATCTTTATCCTTCCTGTACTTTTTAGCAGCTGTATGCTACAGAGGAAATTCTGTTCTTTTTGAATTTCTTTTGTTGTCTTGTCCACAGTGCTCTCTGCTGACACCGGATGTTCGTATCAGGAACTGTCCAGAGCAGGAGAAAATCCCCATAGATAACCTATGCAGCTCTGGACAGTTCCTGGCATGGACAGAGGTGTCAGTAGAGAGCACTGTAGACAAAATAAAAATAACATTCAAAAAGAACAGAATTTCCTTGATAGCATACAGCTGCTAAAAAGTACAAGATTTTTTAATAGTAATTAAGACCTTAAAAAAATATTTTCCACCGGAGTACCTCTTTAAGGATCTTTACACCTGACAAATGCTGGCCTATAGGTAGTTTACACCTCCAATAATTTCCATAATAGGTGTGTTGGGATTTGCTTCCCTGGCTAATATTCTCTACCATGTACATGAAATAAACATTGTACTGACATGTCATTTTTTTTAAATTACCTTTATTTCACTAGTAAATATAAACAAATAAAAGGTTGGTCCCCTTTGTTGCCTTGTATGCAACTAGTTCATTTTGTTTTGTTGGCAGTGCCATGTCCCTAACCACCTAGTATAGGAGGACTTGTTTATTTCTCCTTCATTATACCTTTAGTTAATTTCCCACAGTTAACACTTTTTTTTTTTTTTAGCAAAACAGATGCTATATTATATATAAATACTGGTGCTGCAAACACATGGTGAACTGCACAAAATCAGGCTAAAAAGCGCATTCATTTATCAATCAGATTGAAACCACTGATAGGTGAAGTGAATAACTAGTGGCAATAGAAGTTGCAGTTTCAAGTAGACCCCCCTAGCCAGACTTTGTTCCGCAATCCCCTGGAGACACTGTGATGGTGCACTGAGCGAATGCTGTACACTTACACTGCGGTGCCTACAGGGAGTGGCATTACTTTATGCCTGTGGCCTACCAGTGATTGTGACAGCAGGGACTTCCCCTTCCCAGCATATTTGGCAGTGCAGCATTTACAGGGAGTGGTGAGACAGAGGTGAGTATTAGCTTTTTTTTATTTTTGTTAAAGCAATGGGGCTATTTACCATGAGGGGAGGAAAACAAAAGTTGCTATCTACTGTGTGTCAGTGTGTGTGTGTGTGTGTGTGTGGGGTTACGTACTGTGTGAAAGGGGCATAAAGCACTTCCTCCCAATCATTTTATTGAATGTTGGGAGTCTCAGGACCAATCAGGGTCTCCCGACTGATCAAAGCTTTTGACATGTCTCTGTGACATTTAAAAGTTTTTATTCATTTTTTTAATGACAGGGACACTTTAAGGGATCTTTTGCTAACGTCTTGATACTAGATACCACAGATACTCATTTTTCCACTGATTGGCATATGTAAAAGGCCCTTATGTGAGGGGCACCCCACTATAAAACTGAGGGGCAGCCCTCTATGAAACGTGGTTATAGTGATGAGATAAATATTATATGTCAGTCATTTTAGGTTTGATCAACGATAGGGAATGATAAGTAGATTATTTTCTGGCCATAACAATAATAACATTAACATTGGTACATTGATGGACAACCTTATCTATACAGTGTTAAATGTTAAAAGTCCCAGTTGTATCTGCCATCTTTTCCTGATCCAAAACCCCTAAATATATCTGCCAACTTCTAATGTTCCAAATGCCTTTATGGTTTTAAATAGAAATAGCATTTCCCTTTATATTGTCTACTTGAACAGGTTCCTAGCCGTGTTGAGGCTACATATTGTTTGCATGGCAGTGTTTTACAGGAAAGTTTTCCATGGTGTGCTTTTTTTAATCAATGGAAGCTTTGTTTTATTAGCCAAGCTGTCTAGCTGACTGCGTGTAAAGAAGTGTAGTTTTCCTCATTCAGAACGTGGATTTTCAGCCAGGAATTTGACAATCATCATAGATCACACAGAAGAATGATGTCCCTGTGCAAGCTTTATTACCTATTATTGTGTGCAACCTCTCTGTTTGGCTTGTTTCATGACAGAGAATTGTCACGTTCTCCTGTCACTCAATTGTTCCTTTTATTTTTATTGCTGCTAATTTGTTTTGCACGTGGTTAACTCAGGGATGCTCGAACTGAAGCCAAGAAGTAAGCAGTTCCCTTGTGAGACACCATGTTGCCAGACTGCTCTGAAGAGGAAAACCCATGATGTTGATGGTATTAGGAAGCCAGGTTACATCAAAGGAACCAGAAATCTCGTGTCATGGGTTTGCGGTAGCAACTTAAAGGGGTGTTCATTAATTTATTTTATTTGACTGTGCTACAAAGGCTGTAAAATTAGTGTAGTTTAAATTAGTGTCTATACCTGTGTGTAAAGGTTGGTCACACAGCTCTTATGTTATGTCTTTGCCCCATGTTTATTTTTAACAGCATAAAAAATCAGTGTCATCTCAGGTTTTCCCAGGTTGCAGAGTGGCCGAGACATTACATCACTAATCAGGTGTTTAAAGAAGCCTGTCTGCTTCAATGGGTGGAGTGATCGCTGGGTGCGAAGATCATTCTCCAAAGCTCTGCAGGGAATTGTAGCTCAGGTGTGCTGCAAAAGGCGTGGTGGCAGATGTGTGCGAGGGAGAAAAGTGACCTCACACTCACAGACAAGGAATCCTGGGACTTGTAGGGAGGGAACTATTTCACAAAAAGAAAGCAGCAGTGTCTGGCTGGTAGGTACTAAAGTCACTTTATGGTGGATAACCCCTTTGCAGGGTTAAGGGGAAAAACTCTGTTACAGTAATAATGCACTTCCAATAACAGTCGGCCAAATTGTTCAATCATCAGTTATCTCTCTTGACCTCTACATACACCTGTTTCCTCTAGGGGGAGAGGTAAGTTAAACACAGTTTACACAGCCATGGTGGCATATTTTCTCTCTAAGAATAATAGGGTCAGGCGGTACAAATCCAGCATGCCCATCTCTACATGACAGGCCGCTGTACACTTTAAACAGTCGTTCAGATGCACATTAGTCTAATGTGTATGGGCACCTTTAACTTCACCTCCTAGCTGAGCCAAATGTAAAATCTCTAACAAGCCAATAGGTGCACGTCTTCTGAGAGGTACCTTTTTTGTATTTTCCCCAGCTCTGTCTGTTGTTCTATACTCTTGTTCTATTATTGTACTTATGTATTATCTTAGAATTAACAGTGAAATATTTTGTAGCAGGGCACTATGAGGAATAATATTAAACTCTGTAGAAAACTCCTAATATTTCTATTCACCTCAGTAGCAACATTGTATTTGCAGCTTAGCTCTTTATAAAGACAAATTATACCGGTCGGGTATTGTAAAACAACATAAGTATAACTCCCGTTTCCTGTAGAGAAGCTTTTAATATACATATAATTTGCGGTAGTTTCAATTTCAGCCAGCACTTTGGTGTGTTAACTTTAGCTTTCTGCATGTTAGAGTGCAATTGTTCACAGCGGGCAGCTCAAGAGTCTAAAGAGACTTACCTGTGGCTCTTTAGAATGGCAGCATAGACCATTAGCATAGCTAAGAATTGTCACCAATATTAGCTGTCAGTCACTCTTTAAGATGCTGCTCAGGTTGTGTGAACATGTTGCTTTAATACTGTAATCTCATAATGATTGCCATTCATGATTTCCCAATAGAACTATCAATGAAAAATGCCACGCATTTTGCTGTTCTATGGTATGGGTAATTATAGTCACTCCGTAAATGGGATATCCTGACACAGAAGAAGCGACAGTAGAGAATATGGAATTCCTCTAGCATTATATCATATTAGAATAATATAAAATAGGAAGATATGCAAAGAAAGTATTTGAAATATGTTTGAAAATAGGTTGGACCTTTGCTTTCAGATGCATTAAAAGGGTAATCCAGGTTTTTTAAATTGATGGCCTTACCTAAGAATAGACCATTGTAGGGATAACTCAATTGGTGCCAGAAAGTTAAACAGATTTGTAAATGACTTCTATTTAAAAATCTTAATCCTTCCAGTACTTATCAGCTGCTATATGCTTTTATGCAGTTATTTACAGTCAGAACACAGTGCTCTCTGCTGTCACCACTGTTCATGTCAGGAACTGTCCAGAGCAGGATAGATTTGCTATGGGGATTTGCTCATACTCTGGACAGTTCCTGACAAGGACAGAGGTGTCAGCAGAGAGCACTGTGGTCAGACTAGAAAGAACTACACAATTTCCTCTTTTTTTTACAGCAGCTAATGAGTACTAGAAGGATTAAGATTTTTAAATAGAAGTATTTAAAATTCTGTTTAACTTTCTGGCACCAGTTGATTTCACATTTCCTGGCTAAATCTGTAAACTCATTTAGGGTTTATCAATACTAACCTGTTAACGACCATGGATGTCTATGCTTGACCAATGGCCGTTAACCTCCTGAGCGGTATTCCCGAGCGTGACTCGGGGTTAATTTTCCCTGCCAGGATCGGTAACCCCGAGTCACGCTCGGGGTAGAATTACAGAGTTCCCGGCCGGGCTGCACGATATATCGCAAAAGCAATGCGATATAGCGATGCGGCCCCCCGGGAAAACATGCGATTATCTGTTCTGGTCGGCTCCCGTTGCGGGGGCCGGCCAGAGCAGGTAAAGAAAAATACTAAAAGTCAGTGTTTCCCTACCAGGGGGCCTCCAGCTGTTGCAAAACTACAACTCTCAGCATGCCCGAACAGCCAAAGGCTGTCCGGGCATGCTGGGAGTAGTAGTTTCACAACAGCTGGAGGCCCCCTGGTAGAAAAACACTGAGATAAGTGTAAAAGGAAGAAGTAGTAAAATAAAAAAATCTTTTGCTCACCTAATCCCTGAAGATGTCGTTCCCCTCCGTGCGGTCCGGGGTGTCCTCTCTTCACTATTCATCTTCTAGGACCTTTCACTTTTCAGCCAATCACAGGCCGCAGTGGTGTAAAGCCTGTGATTGGCTGAAGGGGAAAGGACTTGTTCTGCAGCAAATACACTAGGTTTGAAATCTGCTGGCAAACCCAGTGTATACTGCTGCAGGACAAGGTGAGAAGGGGGGGGGGGGGGGGAGAATGTGACAAAGGGGGGAAAGTCACTGGGGGGGGAATGTGACAAGGGGGGGAGGAATGTGACATGAAGGGGGGGGGGATGTGACAAGGGGGGAATGTGACAAGGGGGGGAATGTGACAAGGGGGGAATGTGACAAGGGGGGGAATGTGACAAGGGGGGAATGTGACAAGGGGGGAATGTGACAAGGGGGGGAATGTGACATGAAGGGGGGATGTGACAAGGGGGGGGGATGTGACAGGGGGAGGGGAATGTAACATGAAGGGGGGGAATGTGACAAGGGGGGAAGAATGTGACAAGGAGGGGGGATGTGACAAGGAGGGGGGAGAATGTGACAAGGAGGGGGGAGAATGTGACAAGGAGGGGGGAGAATGTGACAAGGAGGGGGGATAATGTAACAAGGAGGGGGGAGAATGTGACAAGGAGGGGGAGAATGTAACAAGGAGGGGGGAGAATGTGACGGGGGATGTGACAAGGGAGAGGGGAATGTGACGGGGGAGATGTGAAATTCAGTTAAAAAAAATTGTACCGCTTTTGGTACACATTTCCAGACAGAATCATACCGCCAGGGAGGTTAATGGGGTATGACGCGGGTTCCCAACTCGAGCCCGCGTCATACCAGTCGGCCCCCAGCTGATTCCTGTAGCTGGGGGCTGGTGTTAATAGCCGACATGCTGCGATCGCTGCGGCTGGCTATTAACCCTTTAGATCGCCGCTGTCAAAGTTGACAGCTGCATCTAAAGGTGCCTTTATCCTGTCCCTGGTGGTCCATTGGGGTGGATTGCCCCTCCCCAGCATGATCACAGGGGTGTGGGGGCAATCCACTGCTGAGGTAGCCTGAGGGCTTACCTCTCCTGCTGCGGCAGCTCCTGCGCTCTGAATTATAAAAGCTACAGGCTTTATCAATCGAGCGCAGAGCACACAGATCAATGGGATTCTAAGGAATCCCATTGATCTGTATGAGGAATCAAATGATTCCTCCTAAAAGTCCCCTAAGGGGACTAAAAGTGTAAAAAAAAAAAGTAAAAAAAAGTTTAAAAACACACATATTAACCCCTTCCTTATTAAAAGTATAAATCACCCCCTTTTCCCAAATTCCATTTAAAAAAATATATAAACATAATAAAAATAAACATATGTGGTATAGCCACGTGCGTAAATGCCTGAACTATAAAAATATATCATAAATTAAACAGCACAGGTAATGGTGTATGCGCAAAAAAATTCCAAAGTCCAAAATTGCGTTTTTTTTGGTCAATTTTATACCATAAAAATAGGAATAAAAAGCGATCAAAAAGTCCAATCAAAACTAAAATGGTACTGATTAAAACTTCAGATCACAGTGCAAAAAATTAGCCTTCATACTACCCCTTACGTGGAAAAATAAAAAAGTTATAGGGGTCAGAAGAGGACAATTTTAAATATATTAATTTTCGTGCATGTAGTTTGTGCATGTGCATGTGCATGTAGTTTTTCCAAAAGTACAACAAAATCAAACCTATATAAGTAGGGTATCATTTTAACCGTATGGACTTACAGAATAAAGATAAAGTGTAATTTTTACCAAAAATGTACGACGTAGAAACGGAAGCCCACAAAATATACAAAATTGTGTTTTTTCTTCAATTTTGTCGCACAATTACAATGACTGATGTCATTACAAAGTAGAATTGGTGGCGCAAAAAATAAGCCATCATATGGATTTTTAGGTGCAAAGTTGAAAGGGTTATGATTTTTAAAAAGTAAAGAGGAAAAAACGAAAGTGTAAAGACAGAAAAACGCTTGGTCCTTAAGGGGCTAATGAAGGTATAAGACCATATCTGTTTTTGATCTACTTCATAAAAAACAAGATGAACATAGATCTGGATTGGTTTATCTCATAAGGACATAATGGACTGGATGTGTTAAAATAATAAATGGAAATGTACAAAGTTGGGGTACATGTCAAGAACACGAAGGGTAAACACAATAACCAAGAAACAGGAATATCAAGACAAGGTATAGCATAGTTACAATCAGTTCAGGAACCAGAGACAAGGATAGAAAGCCATGGCATACAAGTATACAGACTAAGGTGCTATGTCAAAAATAGTGTAATTAGATATGGGAAATGAAACATACGAACTGTGAGAAAGATAGAAAAGGAGATGTGCTATAAGAAGAGTATCTCAAAGATACCCCAGGAATAATCATGTGTACAAATATTTTTACCTCTTTAACTAGATTTATCAAAACCTTAGCTTGATAATTCTAGAAACAGATCTAAATTTGTTCCAAAAACATAAATTACTGAAATATATATATAGTATGTAATAAACATAAAGAGAACTACATGGTCCTGGAGAGGAAGAATCAGTTAGGACCACATAAAAATCCCAAATGTACTGTAATACATACTTCATGGTTGACTCACATGTTTAGAAGAGAGTGCAGACACATAAGCCTAGTCTATCACTTGCAAATCACTTCCTTAAAGAAATGACTTTATGTAGAACAGAATTTCAGTCCCTGATACAAAGTAACCTTTTAAGCAGATAGAGCTTCATCAATCTCCAGCTTATACACATGTAATTTATCTGGCCCTAATTTCAGATGGTTGCCACACAATTAATCTTTGCACTTTGAAAGGTTAAAGCTTTGAGAGTCTTCAATCTTCTCTTCAGTTAATAGGACCTTCTAGTTATTTGGACAAAGTAAATTTGTTGTTTCGTATGTCAATAGTCCTTGGAATAAACCTCCCTGTTACAAATATTAACCTTATATATATATATATATATTGCTGCTGCTTCATTTCAAGGGATGCCCATTTATGTGGTGGTCACAATAGGGATTATAAGGGTTATGCAGGGGGCAGTAGTCCCTGATGTTTGGTCATGTGGAAAAAAAGTGCCTCTCTAGTTGGAGTCTCCTGTACAAACCTATTGTTTTTCTGTAAACAAAAGTAGAACAGAACTAAAATCTGGTTACTGCCCATTTCTCCTGCCCTACTGAAATAGCTTGCAGATAGAAGTGAAAAACACTGGATTGCATAGTCTTATTAGTCTTAAATATCTGTTTAATAAAAAGACACCTAATGCATATGACTATCTGCCTTTTCCTCAACACAAACATAGATGGCATTGTGCAAGAATATGCCTTGAATATCAATTTTTGGGGATTAAATTGCTGTCCGACTGCTATAATAAAGGGCTTCCTTTGACTGTTCTTGTGCTTCATATATTCCAATTACCTTCTTTTAACCAATAATGTGACTTCCTGTATTGGTGACTCCATTATTAATACCGCTAACAGGGCAAATGGAAAAGGCTTATTAACACAAATGAGTAAAAAACAAATATCAAGTATCAACAATCCCATCCCTCCATCAAAATTGAATAGGTGAGTGACCTTTACCAAGAAGCACCATTATCAAGTAGAAGTAGCATCTAGCCTTCTCCATGAGATGGCTCAACAGATGGCTGGGCCTTGTCAACAAATATCAATGTGGGGCTTCCCCAACAAATACATACTGCCGTGCAGTATAATAATAACAGTGCTTCCCCCCTGTGCTTTAAAAAAGGGTGGCACAGCCTACTTTTGGATAGCTTACCTCTTGGTGAGAGATCAATGACTGCTAGACATGCTTCTACAACAAACGCATATACATTTCTCCCAGTTGACAGACAGTAAAGGCGCACACACACAGTAAACAGACATCATTTGGCCAAGACAGACCACCAAGTGAGAGGATTGTTTAATCTGCCAATAAGCAAGAGCAGCTCCAACGGTTTCCTTGTCCACCCTACAGATAAAGGTAGCACCCTTTTTACATAGCTATTCGATCCTGCCTTTACTGTGGGGTTACCCATTGTTCAAACTACTGTTGTGACGATCTGGGTGGCATTGTATACGTCAGTAAGTCCCCCTTAGTCTTAATACATAAGGCCATTAACAGCTAGTCAATATGTGCAGATCATCCTCGGACACGTGTTGCCTCTCTTTGCAGGGTTTACAAATGGAATTTATTTAGCAGAATAGTCCTTGCCCACACTGTAAGGGTATAAAAGCAAGCTAACCTTACTTAAAACTAATGGTGGTTGCCAAATTTGTAACATTTAATTTTAAGCCAGTGTCAAGTAGGTGGGGCCAAGCTGCTCAAGTGCCACAGCTTGGAATGCCTCCTCCTTAACCCTCACCTTTCACCCCCTCTTTAACTGATGTGCAGAGCTCGGCTTACAATAAAGAGGTGAGGGTGTGTGAGGAGGCATGTCAAAATGTAACACTTCATCAGCTTAGCCCCACCTCCTTGACAATTGACAAAGAAATACAAAGATGACTGCATAAGTTTGGCAACCACTATTAGCTCCAGAAGAGGTACAGTTTGCTTTTATGCCCTACTGTTTTTGCAGCTTTTAACAGAAAATATAGCTGATAGATTCCTTTTACATTGGAGTCACATGTCCTGTAGTATTGTGTTTGACAAAGGTTCTGTGAGGAAGTACATTTTTTTCCATCTGTTTAAATATGGATGAAATTGAAGCCTTGCGTAGGGTTGTGGCCCTTCCTTTGGACACAAAGAATATATTAAAAGCCAACCGCAACAAGCTAATTCCAAAAAGTCATTTTCCAAAGATAGATTCTAATTGGTTCATGTATAACATTACAAATCCTCTCATAGACACAAACCTTTAAATCTGATCAGTTAATTTTATCACCTTTTTTAACATTGGAATTCTAGAATAATGTTTGGTAAACAGTTGTTTTCCCTCATTTACTGCACTGTTTACCGTCAGCAGTTTCTAAAAAGTTGCGCGATAATTACTACAAGAAAACTGTCAGAAGGCAAAATAATATCTTATTCGGCAAAATGTTTGAAAAAACAAGCAAACACAAAAACCTGTTGCACTTGTATAGCTAAAAACAAGCGTTTCATTGCCCCGTAATGTCTGCCGCAATCACTGATAGGAGATCTTAGGCTGCTGATTGGAATCTAAAATAAAAAGTCTGATTTCTTGTACAACCTTCATTCACAATGGCAGCATTCACATAATGATGGTATTGTTCGGTGTAATTGGAAGTAGCTATTTTTCTATTATTTTAAATGAAATGCAAAATCTTTCATCAGCCTTCCTCTGGAATCACAGCACAATTTGTTTTCCCAAGGGGCAACTCTTCAGTTCTTTTTTTTTTTTTTTTTTTTTTTTTTAAGAGGCTTTGCACAAAGCTTTTACGCACATAGAATACATAGGATCCATTAAAATGACTGCTCGGAAACCGAAAAAATTGTCCTATCCTTGCAGAAGAAAATCAACCTTCAGGCAAGGTGTATGCATGTATCAGTCGGAAAAATAAAGTCTTTTGATTTGGGCAAAACAAATTGGCTTATTTATTTTTCTAATTTAAAGTGTATAAATTAGATTTCCATATGTATGGTATCAAAGTGCTGCTAGGGCCAGTAGCCCACAAATAAGAAAGAAGTAGGTTCCTTGGGTTGAATTAATATAAAAAACTACTAATTCAGGAAGAACCACTAATGTCAGGGAGATAGGTCCCTTCTCATTTGTATAAAGTCCTAGGTCCCAAATGGCTACATTTCGATATTATCTAATTTATTTGTAAAAATGTCTTACAATGTAAATGGATGGAATTAGGCACTGGTTTCTGTACTCTAAATGTCAGGAAAAATGATAATTTTTTTTGCATTATGTATTACTAAACTCCTCTAACGCACCATTTTAAGCATTCTCTGATAATATCACTTCACTACCCTGACAGTTTTTACACATGACCCCTTTTCTTATTCCTACTTAGTGTCTTTTTGTGTTTCTTAAAGCCACCAGCTTGAGTTTTATTTTACTGTTTGAATGCACAGACATCTGCCGACCTGAACCTTTCTGCCTTTTGTGTACTGTCGGGACCCTTCTGTAGATGACAAGGAAGAATGGACAATGTAGTGTCCCAGAGTCATGAGATCTGCTCCAAACACCCACTGGGCTATTCATGAAGAGATGAAGTGGAATAAAAAGATACGGAGGAAGTGGGCTGCGGCACAATGATACCTTGTGTTTCTCTTTTTTTCCACTTAGTGGAGGTATTTCAGAAACCCAGGATTTGGAAAATTGATAGCATTAAAAAACAGTTGTGGTTTTTAAGAAATTGTGTCTTGCCCATTGTATAGACAGTAGAAATATATAGAGTAGTCACACATAGTTGTAGAGAGTAGGCAGTATGTCTAAACACAGGGCCGAACCTCGATTCATGGATGCCTGGGTGCAGGATTATTTTTGGTGCCCCAATGTTGGAACTAGAGATGAGTGAATTTTTTAAAAGATGGTTACTGCGCAATACCAGCGGCATTACGCTCGGTATCCCACTCTCCCAGAACGGCTTACGGCAGCCAATATCTGCTAGAGGTGATTTTTTCATTTTTAATTAATCAATTTGTAATAAATTGTGTAATGTATTGGTTATTTAATTATTATTATGATAGTGTACACTAGCACTACCATTTTTCTATGGATTCTCTAGTTAGTCACCCTAATGTTTTAGTATAACAGCTTTATCCCCTTAGGGACTCAGCCCATTTTCACCCTAAAGGGGTACTCCGGTGGTCAACGTGTTTTTCCATTTTTGACTTGCCCTATTTGTTTTGTTTCATTTCTATTCTTGTTGTTTAGCCTACTCTATTTCCGTTCTTTGTTGTCTTTTTATCCCCCACTTTGTTTTCCTATCTTTGCTTCTATTTCCTGTTTCTTTCTGTGCTCAAAACTAAAAATCCCAGCTTACCACATGCCTTGCTGGTTTGGGGTGGCTCCTTTTTTTGTTTGTTTGTTTGTTCCGCCCTTTACCCACCCTACTATTTTCCCAGGTCAGCCCCTTTTACACAGCACACTAATATAATCAGCCCTGGTTGGGATATACTGTCATACCCACACAAAAGGGACTACAACTCCCAGCATGTGTCATTCAGGAGTCTTCAGTCTGTGGTATAACACCAGCATGCTACCACTGTAGTCTCCTGGGGGTTGTAGTTCACCACACCTCTATAGGGCATACACCAGTATTTCCCAATCAGGGTTCAGCAAAAAGACACCCTGGTTGGGAAACAATGCACTTTGTTTGTAATATACTGAATAGGCTAGAACAGTGTTTCTCAATCAGTGTGCCTCCAGCTGTTGCAAAACTACAACTCCCAGCATGCCCAAAGGCTGTCAGGGCATGCTGGGAGTTGTAGTTTTGCAACAGCTGGAAGCACACTGGTTTGTAAACACAAGCATACACACACATAACAGGGACTACAACTACCAGCATGTGTCATTCAGGAGTCCCCCCCCTTCACACATAGAAATCATCCCCAGTCCAAGATTTATTCCCCTGCAGACTATACATCCCCAGCCCGTGCACTATGTTATCCTCCCCTTCAGATAACACTCTTATCTTCTCTGTCTTCTTTCAGTGCAGACCTGCGTCCTCAGAAGACAGAGCAGGGGGAGGGGAGATGAGGAGCTGTGTATGTCCTCTCTCCCCCTGCTCTGGATTCTTTCTCTCATGCAGACCTGCATCCTCCGGGAGGGGGAGATGAGGGGCGTGGCTTCTTTCTCTCATGCAGACTTGTGTCCTCCGGGAGTAGGAGAAGAGGAGGCGTGACATATTTCTCTCATGCAGACCTGCGTCCTCTGGGAGGGGGAGATTAGGGGGGCGGGGCTTCTTTCTCTCATGCAGTTCTGAAAGGACAGAGAAAAAAAAAGCCCTGACGTGTTGTCCACCGCCTAATCCTAACATGGCCGACGTTGTGGACAACAGTCAGAGAACCAACACAGAACTACAGAGCTTCCTGGCCCACAAACAGGTAAGAAAAAAAGACACATGCTACACAAACATATAATACATGTCAATTGTAAAAAACATGGACATTAAAAGAAGATGAAATATAGCCAAAAATTTTAACCACCGGAGGATCCCTTTAAGGACCCTTTTTTGCAATTCTGACCACTCTCACTTTTCTGATTCCGAGAATGTTTTTTCGTGACATATTCTACTTTAACATACTGGTAAATTTTTGTTGTTACTTGCATCTTTTCCTGGTGAAAAATCCCAAAATTTGATGAAAATTTTGAAAATTTAGCATTTTTCTAACTTAGAAACTTTCTGCTTGTAAGGAAAATGGATATTCCAAATAAATTATATACTGATTCACATATACAATATGTCTACTTTATGTTTGCATCATAAAGTTGACATGTTTTTATTTTTTGAAGACATCAGAGGGCTTCAAAGTATAGCAGCAATTTTAAAAATGTTCACGAAAAATAAAAAATCTGAATTTTTTAGGGACCAGTTAAGTTTGAAGTGGATTTGAGGGGCTTTTCTGTGAGAAATATCCCATAAATGACCCCATTATAGAAACTGCACCCCTCAAAGTATTCAAAATGACATTCAGAAAGTTTGTTAACCCTTTAGGTATTTCACAGGAATAGCAGAAAAGTGAAGGAGAAAATTCAAAATCTTCATTTTTTACACTCGCATGTTCTTGTAGAGCCATTTTTTTAATTTTTACAAGGGGTAAAAGGGGAGAGAAATCACCCAAAATTTGTAACCCAATTTCTCTCGAGTAAGGAAATACCTCATATGTAGATGTAAAGTGCTCTGTAGGTGCATAGAGGGCTCAGAAGGGAAGGAGCAACAGTGGGATTTTGGAGAGTGAACTTTGCTGAAATAGTTTTTGGGGGGCATGTCGCTTTTAGGAAGGCAATATGGTGCCATAACAGCAAAAAAAAAAAGTGCAGTGAGCCTCACCCCACAGGTTTTTGACGACTTTTCGTTAAAGTCAGATGTGTAAATGGAAAAAAAAAAATTTTTTTCACTAAAATGCTGTTTTTGTCCCCAAAATACAAGGGTTAATAGGAGAAAATGCTCCCCAAAATGTGTAACCCCATTTCTTCTGAGTATGGAAATACCCCATGTGTGGACATCATGTGCTCTGCTGGTGCACTACAATGCTCAGAAGGGAAGGAGTCACATTTGGCTTTTGGAAAACAAATTTTGCTGAAATGGTTTTTGGGGAGCATGTCACATTTAGGAAGCCCCTATGGTGCCAGAACAGCAAAAAACAAAAACAAAAAAAAAACTTTGCATACTATTTTGGAAACTACACACCTCAAGGAACGTAACAAGGGGTACAGTGAGCCTTAAAGGAGTACTCCGATGGTAACCTATTAGGGGGGAAATGAAGCATGAATTAAAGTTATATAACATTGTAATGTACTCACGTTGTCCATGTCGGCTTCTTCCCGGACTTCTCCTCGCTTTTCCATCTGCCCGGAAGCTGGGTCCTCTGATGACGCTTGACCGCGTCTTCCTCACGATCCGGCGCCATCTTCGCCCGCTGACTCATCTTTCTCATGAGTCACTGCGGGCTGTGCCGGCCTCCCAGTCCGGAGTCGGCTACTCCCCCAAAGTTAATTTATTCTGCGCATGCGCAGTACTACGCTAATAGCGTAGGGCTAACGCTAGGCTCCTATGGCTGCCTACGTTAGCCCTACGCTATTTGTGTAGTGCAGCGCCTGCGCAGTACTACGTTAGCCGCGCGCAAGGCTCGAACCCTGAGAGCTCACAGGGACGGGAAACAGCCGTGCTCGGCATTCTTGTGACACCACTAGTGGGCACAGGGACCCCGCTAGCGGTGATGGTAGCGCTCGCGGGAGGCATTCTTGTGACACCGCTAGTGCAGTGTTTCCCAACCAGGGTGCCTCCAGCTGTTGCGAAACTACAACTCCCAGCCTTCGGCTGTCCGGGCGCCATTGAGCTTTTGGATACAGAATTTGTAGGGAGTGGAAGTTGGGGGCCATGTGTGTTTACAAAGCCCCCCGTGGAACAGTATGCCGTGCAAATGAAAAATGAAATTTTTCATTTTCACGGACCACTGTTCCAAAAATCTGTCAGACACCTATGCAGTTTAAATGCTCACTGCACCCTTTATTACGTTCTGTGAGGGATGTAGTTTCCAAAATGGGGTCACATGTGGGGGGGGTCCATTGTTCTGGCACTATGGGGGCTTTGTAAACATACGTGGCCTTCAATTCTGGACAAATTTTCTCTCCAAAAGTCCAATCTCGCTTCTTCTCTTCTGAGCATTGTAGTGTGCCAGCAGAGCACTTTACATCCACATATGGGGTATTTATATAGAAATCCATAGAAATGGTGATACACATTTTGGGGGGCTTTGTTTCCCTATTTTCCCTTGTGAAAATGAAAAATTTAGGGTAACACCAGCATTTTAGTGGAATTTTTTTTCTTCCATTTTCCCATCCAACTTTAACGAAAATTGTCAAATACCTGTGGGGTGTTAAGGCTCACTAAACCCCTTGTTACGTTCCGTGAGGGGCGTAGTTTCCAAAATGGGGTCACATGTGGGTATTTATTTTTTTGCGTTTATGTTGGAACCACTGTAAAATCAGCCACCCCTGTGCAAATCACCAATTTAGGCCTCAAATTTACATTTACGCTCTCACTCCTGAGCCCTGTTGTGCGCCCGCAGAGCATTTTGCGCCCACACATGGGGTATTTTCGTACTCCGGAGAAATTGCGTTACAAATTTTAGGGGTCTTTTTTTTCTTTTACCTCTTATGAAAATGTAAAGTATGGGGCAACACCAGCATGTTAGTGTAAAAAATATATTTTTTTTTACAATAACATGCAAGTGTAAACCCAACCTTTTCATAAGGGGTAAAAGGAGAAAAAGCCCCACAAAATTTGTTAGGCAATTTCTCGCAAGTACAGAAATATCCCATATGTGGCACTAAATTGTTGCCTTGAAATACGGCAGGGCTCCGAAGTGAGAGAGAGCACCATGCGCATTTGAGGCCTACATTAAGGATTTGCATGGGTACGGACCCAGATGAAAGAATTACACTTGCCTCCGATACCAAAATTACCCAACGGCAGTGTTTCCCAAACAGGGTGCCTCCAGCTGTTGCAAAACTTCCAGCCTGCCAGGACAGTCAATGGCTGTCCGGCAATACTGGGCGTTGTTATTTTGCAACAGCTGGAGGCTCCGTTTTGGAAACAGTGCCTCACCAGACACTGATTTAGGAAACAATCTCAGTGTTTTGCAACCAGTGTGCCTTCAGCGGTTGCAAAAAGCTACAACTCTCAGCATGCAGTGACAGCCGAAGGCCATGCTGGGACCTGTAGTTATGCAACAGCCGGAGGCATACTACTAAAACTGCCAGTATGCCCTTTTGTTGCCCGTGCATGCTCGGGGTTGTAGTTATGCAACAACTGGAGGCACACTGGTTGCAAAAAAATGGGAGTTTGTTACTTAACTCAGTGTTTCGCAACCAGTGTGCCTCCAGCTGTTGCAAAACTACAACTCCCAGCATGTTTGGTCTATCAGTGCATGCTGGGAGTTGTAGTTATGCAACAGCTGGAGGCACACTGCTGCAACTCCCAGCTTGCCCTTTGGATGTCCGTGCATGCTGGGGGTTGTAATTATGCAACAGCTGGAGGCACAAAAATGTGCCTCCAGGTATTGCATAACTGCAACCCTCAGCATGCACAAACTACCAAAGGGCATGGTGGGCGTTGTAGTCAGGGCTGCCATCAGAAATTTCAGGGCCCCTTACACAACTCAAGGCCTGCCCCCCCACCCCCCCAAACCCCAGTGGCCTGCCCCAATTTTATTTTATCTTCTAGATATATATTCCTAATTAGATTAGAGCATTCATGGAGGGCGTGTGCCAGCTGTGGCTTCCTGCGGGGTACAGACATCAGCTTCTGGCAAACTGCCGGGGCCCCGTGCAGGAGATCACAAGGGGCCCAATGCTCAGATCCCCCGCGATCTATAACTTATCCCCTATCCTTGGATAGAGGATAAGTTATTTTTCACCAGACTACTCATTTAACGGCTCCCCCCCCCCCCTTCCAAGGCCCGGGCATTTTAGTATAAGCAGCTAATTTTTTTGGTGGGGGTCTGACTGCTGAGACCCCCACCGATCACCTCGGTTGAAGTGGTTCTCCAGCTGTTGGAAAGCTAAAACTCCCTTCATTCTGGATAGCCTCAGGCAATGGGAGTTGTAGTTTTGTAACAGCTCGAGAGACACAGATTGGACACAGTTTTACCCATCATCACTGCAGAACTTACAAGTGACTACAGCTCTGATGGGACAGTCAGGAGAACACACAAGGATATTAGTGACCTGAGTGACGTCTTCTGACTTGAGTCATATCTTCTCTATTATCTTTTCTTCTTCATCTCGTCCAGAGACCAGGTCTTCCTCCAGCTCCATCTTCTCTGGAGATTCTGACATCCATACATCGTTGGCTCCTCACTTTGTCAGCAGATCCTCATCCTCTGCATGAAGACAGTAATCATTACAACCTTGCCAGAAAGTGTACCCTAAATAAAATACTGCCCCACACTGTACCCTGAATATAATACTGCTATACACTGTATCCCCAAAATATATTACTGCCCCACACTGTACCCTGAATATAATACTGCTATACACTGTACCATGAATATAATCCTGCCACACACTGTACCCTGAATATAATACTGCCATACACTGTACCCACTAAAAATAATCCTGCCACACACTGTACCCTGAATATAATACTGCCCCACACTGTACCCTGAATATAATACTACTATACACTGTACCCACTAAATATAATACTGCTCCACACTGTACCCTGAATATAATACTGCCAGACACTGTAACCTGAATATAATACTGCCAAACACTGTACCCTGAATATAATACTGCCACACACTGTTCCCACTAAATATAATCCTGCCACACACTGTACCCTGAATATAATACTGCTATACACTGCATCCACTAAATATAATACTGCTATACACTGTACCCACTAAATATAATCCTGCCACACACTGTACCCTGAATATAATACTGCTGTACACTGTACCCACTAAATATAATACTGCTATACACTGTATCCACTAAATATAATCCTGCCACACACTGTAACCTGAATATAATACTGCCACACACTGTACCCACTAAATATAATACTGCAACACACTGTACCCTGAATATAATACTGCTGTACACTGTACTAGTTGACTAGTGTGCTTTTAATGCTTGCTCCTCACATAATAAAGCTGCCTTCACTGCAGTGCTGGACTCCTTCTTCATTTCCAGTATCCGGGGCGCCTGGCCGGGCACCGGTCCGTGCATAGCACGACACGGGAGGTGAGCTGGACTCTCTTCATTCCTTTGCTGTACACTGTACCCTGAATATAATACTGCTATACACTGTACCCTGAATATAATACTGCTATACACTGCACCCACTAAATATAATCCTGCCACACACTATAACCACTAAATATAATACCTCTTATCCTCTGTGTCCTCATCATTCCTCATCACCCCCAGAACCCCCCCAAACCTCTCCTCATCACTACTATAACCCCCCGCAGCTCTCCTCATCACTACTATAACCCCCTGCAGGTCTCCTCATCACTACTATAACCCCCCACACCTCTCATCACTACTATAACCCCCCGTACCTTTTATCACCACAACCCCCTGCACCTCTCCTCATCACTACTATAACCCCCCGCATCTCTGCTCATCACTACTATAACCCACCAGCACCTCTCCTTATCACTACTATAACCCCCCGCACCTTTCCTCATCACTACTATAACCCCCCCGCACCTCTCCTCATCACTACAACCCCCCGCACCTCTCCTCATCACTACTATAACCATCCCCGCACCTCTTCTCATCACTACTATAACCCCCCACACCTCTCATCACTACTATAACCCCCCGTACCTTTTATCACCACAACCCCCTGCACCTCTCCTCATCACTACTATAACCCCCCGCATCTCTGCTCATCACTACTATAACCCACCAGCACCTTTCCTCATCACTACTATAACCCCCCCCGCACCTCTCCTCATCACTACTATAACCCCCCCGCACCTCTCCTCATCACTACTATAACCCCCCCGCACCTCTCCTCATCACTACAACCCCCGCACCTCTCCTCATCACTACTATAACCATCCCCGCACCTCTTCTCATCACTACTATAACCCCCCACACCTCTCCTCATCACTACTATAACCCCCCCCGCACCTCTCATCACTACAACCCCCCGCACCTCTCCTCATCACTACTATAACCATCCCCGCACCTCTCCTCATCACTACTATAACCCCCCACACCTCTCCTCATCACTACTATAACCCCCCACACCTCTCCTCATCACTACTATAACCCCCCGCACCTCTCCTCATCACTACTATAACCCCCCTGCACCTCTCCTCATCACTACTATAACCCCCGCATCTCTCCTCATCACTACTATAACCCCCCCAGCATCTCTCACCACCCCCATAACACCCCCTGCACCTCTCATCACCCCCATAACCCCCCCTCTCATCACCCCCATAACCCCCCTGCATCTCTCATCACCCCCATAACACCCCCTGCACCTCTCATCACCCCCATAACACCCCCCTGCACCTCTCATCACCCCCATAACCCCCCTGCATCTCTCATCACCCCCATAACCCCCCCTGCATCTCTCATCACCCCCATAACCCCCCTCTCATCACCCCCATAACCCCCCTGCATCTCTCATCACCCCCCTCTCATCACCCCCATAACCCCCCCTCTCATCACCCCCATAATCCCCCTGCATCTCTCATCACCCCCATAACCCCCTCTCATCACCCTCATAACACCCCCTGCATCTCTCATCACCCCCATAACACCCCCCTGCATCTCTCATCACCCCCATAACACCCCCTGCACCTCTCATTACCCCCATAACCCCCCCTCTCATCACCCCCATAACCCCCATGCACCTCATCACCCCCCAGCATCTCTCATCACCCCCATAACCCCCCCTCTCATCACCCCCATAACACCCCCCTGCATCTCTCATCACCCCCATAACACCCCCCTGCACCTCTTACCACTCCCATAACACCCCCCCTCTCATCACCCCCATAACCTCCTCATGCACCTCATCACCCCCATAACACCCCACTGCACCTCTCATTACCCCCCATAACCCCCCCTCTCATCACCCCCATAACACCCCCCTGCACCTCTCATCACCCCCATAACCCCCCTCTCATCACTCCCATAACCCCCATCTCATCACCCCAATAACCTCCCCATGCACCTCTCATCACCCCTATAACACCCCAAGCACCTCTTCCCCTGCACCTCTCATCACCATTGTAGTCTGCAAACAACACCCCCCACCCCGCCCCTTCACTTACCCTGCCGCGGGGTTCGGTGCAGCTGCTGCTCCTGTCACAGTGTTCCACTGCACGGGGAGGATCCGTCGGGAGAATGCTGGACTGGAGATTGCGCCGGGACAGGTCAGGTGACTGGAGTAGACGTGCGTGCCTGCGCGGGGCACGTCAACTCCCATCAGCCCCTGCCCTGTCCGGCCCTGCCGTACTTCTTAAGGGGCCCGCGCCCTAGAAAGAGCGGGCCTCATAGTCCTGCGGGCCCCCCGGACTATGAGGCCCGGTCATAGTTCTGACGGGCACCCAGCCAGGAGTCAGTGAGTGACAGTCGCAGTCACTCACTGACAAGCCGGAAAAAAAAAAAAAAAAAAAGGTACAGGGACGTCCGGGCCTCCCTGAAGCTCCAAGCCCCATACAAGTGTATGGGTTGTACCCCCCTGATGGCGGCCCTGGTTGTAGTTGTGCCTTCTGTTGTTGCATAACAACAACTCCCAGCATGCCCTTGTGTGCATGCTGGGAGCTGTTGCTTAGCAACAGCAGGAGGCCAGCCTTACCTCCTGCTGCTGTGCAGTGAAGATCCGCCTGCTGTCACCGCCGCCGCATCCACTGCTGGGGCCCGATCCCACCGCTGATGTCGAGGATCGTGGGCCCGAGCCTCAGGTGAGGGCTCTAGGCACCCGCTCTCGCCCTCCGGAACATGGGCGCAACTGGTGAACATGGCGCAACTGCGATGTGATGTGTACTGTGATGTGTACTGTGAAAAAAAAATATTCGTAATTACGAATATATAGTGCTATATTCACGAATATTCGCGGATTAGCGAATATGCGATATTCACGAATAAAATTTGCATTGCGAATATTCGCGAGCAACACTAATAGAGATCATGAGCAAATTGTGCTGGTCTGTTTATGTATGTGTGCATACAAGCAAGAGTGTATTTGTGTGTGTGTGTGTGTGTATATGTGTGTGTGTGTGTGTATATATACATACATATATATATATATATATATATATATATGCGCGGCGTGAGTTTGTGCTTTAGGGTGCACACCCTAATGCAATAGGCTGTGCACGCCAATGTTCCTGTGTGGGGCCCCCTTTTTTAAGACGAATAAAACTTTCCTCGAAAAGGTGGAAGAGAACAACGTATTGTCCATTGCAGCAGGTGGGGGTAATTTATTCCCCCATAAGGCCTTACTCTCGCCCTATTAATTCCCTTCTTGGCAAGTGTTACTCGCCCTAAAAAGGGTGGCCCCACACAGGAAACTCTCCCTATTTCCACCTAAAAACCCTGGGAAATGGCAGTGTTTGCAGTTGGAAATAGGGAGAGGTTCCTGTGTGGGGCCACCCTTTTTAGGGCGAGTAACACTTGCCAGGAAGGGAATTAATAATGCGAGAGTAGGGTCTTACAGCGGAGGTTTTTACCCCCACCGGTTTCAATGAACCATAAGTTGTTCCCTTTCACCTTTTAAAGGTCGTTGCATCACATCAATACTTAGTGGTGCAGGTGGCACATGGTGTTTTTTGCACATCTTTCCTTTTGTTTGATAAAAAAAAAATGGGGGTGCAAATGTTTTATCATAAGAAAAGTTAAAGGGGTATTCCAGGCAAAAACATTTTATCCCCTATCCAAAGGATAGGGGATAAGATGTCTGATCATGGGGGGCCCGCCGCTGGGACCCCCTTCGATCTCCCTGCAGCACCCGCATTCTATGCGGGAGCTAAGTCTCCAGTTTCGGAAATTTCTGGGTTTCCGGACTGGGGACGTGACATCATGCCACGCCCTCTCCATTCATGTCTGGAGAGGTTTCTGAAACTGGAGATGCAGCTCACGCTCCCAGCAGCGGGCCCCCTGCGATCAGACATCTTATCCCCTATCCTTTGGATAGGGGATAAAATGTTTTTGCCCAGAATACCCCTTTAAGTTTTAGCTAATGCATATCCTTAATACATACTTGTGGTCTGATGCGGAGGAACGTCTGTAACTGGGGAGCAGCACCTTAAATATGTTTTGCACTATCCATATTTGTGAAGTGTTGGTGTGGCACCATGGTCAATCTACTCTAATGAATCAGGCATTGGTGGGTGGAAATCCTGGCTGATCCATGCCTGATTCATCTTCACAAAAGTCAGTCTCTCCACATTGTTCACGGACAGATGAGTTCTCCTTGGGCTTACTATGGCCCCGCCACACTAAACACCCGCTCTGATGGCACACTACCGGCCGGGCAGGACAGCTTTTCCAGGGCAAACTCTGCTAGTTGCGGCCACAAATCAAGTTTGGCTGCCCAGATATCCTGCGGATCTTCAAGGTGGGTTGGCATGGTCATGTCAAGGTATGCCACCACCTGCTGGTTAAGGTCCTGCTCCAGGTCTACCTGCTGCTGATGAGTTGCTTCATTATGCGGGTGAAGAAAGCTACTCATCTGCGACTGTAGACTAAGGCTGCTGCTGATGGAGCTGGTACTGCTCCTGCCACCCTTCCCCTCCCTAGCAGTCATGGCAGTGGAAGGTGAGCACAGAGGGCCCCCCGAGTCAGACCTGAGAGGGGATAGATGACGGCGCAGATAGACATCGGCAAACTGACTACATAGGATGCCTCTGTAGTAGATCAGTTTGTCCTCCCTCTCAGTGGGTATAAAAAAGGCCTCTATTTTGTGCCGGTAGCGAGGGTCCAATAAAGTGGAGAGCCAGAAGTCATCCCGATGCCAATTAGTGACAATTCGGTGGTCACTATGCAAGCAATTGAGCATGCTTCGTGCCATTTGTGCAAGTGACTCGGAGGGACTCCCTGCCTCCATCTCTACTGCATACTGCCACGGTGTGTCTGGGTCCTCTGTCTCGCCTTCCTCATAACCCTCTAGCTCCTCTGGCTGCTCCTCCTCTCCTGTCAGATGACTAGAAAAAAACGCCCATCTTGTGAAACCTAAACTGTGCTCCACTGTGCCCCTCCCCCTCATCCTCCAGTTCAGCCCCCCACAGGGCTCATGTAGTCATGAGATGTAGGCGCCACTTCACCAGTGCCTTGTCCGGCCATTGTTTCCAACACGTGTTGTAGTAAATGAAGCAGTGGAATGATGTTGTTCATCCCGTAATCCTGGTGACTGAATAATAAAGTGGCTTCCTCAAAGGGCGTGAGCAAACGGCAGGTGTCACGTATGAGCTGCCACTGGTTCACATTGAAGTTACACAGGGGAGTCCCCCTATCTGCTTGGATCATCAAGAAATCAGTGAAGGCTTTTCTCTGTTTGTATAATCCAACATATGGAGGTGGAATTCCAACGTGTGGAAATGTCGTTAAGGGATGCCGTTCTGATGTTGCAGCTCAAGGAGGGTGTGCTTTGCGGTGTACGTGTGGCTGACGTACATGCATAGTTTTCTTCCCATTGTTAAGATGTCTTGCAGATGGGGGGAACACTTCAGGACCGCTTGATAACCAGATTGAACACATGTGCCATGCAGGGTGCATGTCTCAGGCTTCCTTGTCGCAGCACAGACAAGATGTTCTCCCCATTGTCGGTCACCATGGTTCCCTTTTGCAGTTTTCGTGGAGTATCACAAAATTTCTTGATGAATGATTTTTTAACAGTTCCTCCCCTGTGTGACTCAGTTCGCCAAGGCAAACCATGTGAAGAACAGCGTGACACCACCTTGCCCTGCCCACATGGTATGCCGGAGGGGCACTGAGACTTGTCCGTGCAATGGAGGCTGAGGACACGGTGGAGGATAAGGAGGCGGAGTCGTACACTGTCACAGGACCAACGGTCTGAGAGCATGGAGGCGGAAGCAGCGTGACCTGTCCAAGTTTCTGTTGTGGCTGTGCAGGAACCACATTCACCCAGTGGGCTGTAAAGGACATGTATTGTCCCTGACCGTAGTTACAGCTCCACACGTCGGCACTGCCGTACACTTTGGTACACACACCGACAGGCTCAAGGACTGGTCTACCTTCTGTTCCACAAAATTGGGCAGGGCCAGTACTGCCTTCTTCGCAAAGAAATGACGGCTTGGGACTCTTCACCTCGGCTCGGCAAAAGCCATCAGTTCTCTGAAAAGTGCAGAGTCCACCACTTGAAAAGGGAGGGACTGCAGCACCAGCAACTTGGACAGGAGCACATTCAGCTTCTGCACCATTGGATGCTTAGGCGCATACTATTGTCTCTTGGACATGGCTTCGTCGATGGATTGCTTGTGGAATGACTGACTCAAAGTAGGAGGAACAGGAGCATCTGGAGCTACAGAAGATGGGTATGACACACAGTTCCCTTCGGCTAAGGTGGTGGAGCCTTGGCTGGCTGAAGCAGGGAGCAGCATGCCACTGGGTGATACAGTAGGCACCACATCGGAGCCACGGTTCTCCCAGGCCACTTTATGGTGATGCAGGGGCGTGGTGCCAACCTTGGGACCCTGGCCATGCTTCACCTTCTGCCGACAAATCTTGCATGTGGCCATGTTAACCTCCTCCGGATGCTTGATGAAAAACTGCAACACCGCTGAGTAGCTGATTTTCCCACCAACATTCCGCACTGATTGACTGCTACTGCCGCCGACTCTAGGAATCCCTGTTTCACTACCTCCTGGAAAGGTAGGCTGCCGCGAAGCAGGTGGTCTCCCCCAAGCACGTATGTCTCCAGACTTTCCACTTCAGCCACCATGCTTACTGCCAACCCTGCTACCATCTTGCTGGCTCAGATGTTGCCTCACAAGCAACCTGCAACCCTCTTCTCCTGATGATAATTAAGCCCCTTCTGCACCCGGATCCCAAGTGCGATCGGCTTCATCACCGTCGAGTTGTGTCTGCACGTCACTGATGTCCTCCTCAGGTTACTCAACAGTGTCTGCTTCAGGAGCTGGCAACACCACCTACCATGCAACTCTCCTCATCACTACTTGCCCGCCTAGTGGAGGAAACGGCGGATGTCTCCTCCACTTCTTGGCTGGGCAGTAGCTTCTTAGATCACCCTCACTAAATAGTGGAGCTGAACCCACAGCATAAGATACTTCTGTAGGAGAGGGAACAGCATAGGACAGAGGAAATGGGAGGACAGGGACTGCTCCCGGGCCATGCCAACTGAAGTTTGTATCTGAGGAACCCACCAACTGTTGACTGGGGGTATCAGATGTCACTAGTGATGAAGTGGATGCCCGTGTTAACCAATCGACGATGGCAGATGGGTTGCTGGTCGAGACATGACCGCTAGCTGATACCGGGAGCTCAGGTCTCTTGCTGCGACTTCTGCTGCCACTCGTCCCTAGTCTGCTGTGACCTCTGCCTGATAAATTTAGGCCTCTGCCACTTCCCTGGCAATTTTCTGCATGACATACTTAGTTCGTATATGAGTGGAGGACAATACGCTTCACTACACTTCAAATAGTATTTGTCTACAACACCAGCAGGTGTGTACTTTTGGCTGGCCTTGCAATGAAATAGGCCCTTAAGACTTTAACAGGAACTAAATGGTACACCATTTAGATGTACATATGTGGTATGCACTTATGAGGGGAGTTCAAGGCACTCCAGTACGCCGCTTAAAACAGTATTTGTCTACAACACCAGCAGGTGTGTACTTTTGGCTGGCCTTTCACAGTTTCTCACTTCCTTCAGTGCTTGTAGGCTGGATTTGGTCTTGAGGTGAATCACTGCTGTAGTACACCCAAAAATGCACTTTTTCTCTCACTCTCTCTCTTTTCTATATCAGTGCTTGTAGGCTGGACTTGGGCTTAAGGTTAATCGCTGCTGACAGCCTGCTGTAATACACTCACAGGTGAACGTTCTTTCTCAATCTCTCTCCCTTCCCTATCAGTGCTTGTAGGCTGGAATTTGGCTTGAGGTGAATCGCTGCTGTAAAAATGCTTTTCTGTGTCTCTCCCTGTCCCTCTCTCTGCAATAAAACACTTGAGTCACTGGCCGGAAGATGGCTGCCGATTATATAGGACTGTGACATTACAGCGGTGGCTGGCTGCTGATAGGCTGCATGCTGCATGTGATTCAGGGTCATTCCACCTACCCTTGTTCCCGCCTTCCCCGGATTCATTGCCCCATGTCCTGACATGTGGATCCACCATTTTAGATGCCCTGGAGCCTGGACTTCAGTAAACGGAGTTTAATGAAGCGATTCACGCGATAAAATTGTGGTGATATTCACGTTCGTTGTGAATCGAATTTTTCCTGAAATTCATAACAAATTCGGATTCGTCAGATTCGATTCGCTCATCCCTAGTTGGAATGCTATTTTATTAGGCCCCTCCCCTTTACATGTCTCCTTCCCTTTACAAAAGATAATTTTCCATTATAAAGGTATATTAACACTACAGAATTTCTGTGCCAAATTTCTACAGGAAATTTTAGTATGGACTCCACTCTCAGCAGTCTCCCGTTGATCTGCAGCTGTTGCAGTATGCGTGAACATACTCTGGCTGCATTTACATCTGCGTTATATGGGTGCATAATTGTGTCAATATTTTAGATACAAGTTGCTGCCAACCGTGCGTTTTATGACATGAACTGTAAGGCTAAGTTTCCACTTGTTTTTTTCTGGCAGTTTTGGGAAAACTGCCGCTGCAGTTTTTGAGCCAAAGTCAGAAATGAATTCAAAAGGAATAGGACATATAAAGGAAGGACTTACACTTCTCCTCCCTTATGTATCCACTTCTGACTTTGGCTCAAAAACTGCAGTGGCAGTATTCCAAAAACTACCAGAAAAAAAACCAAATGGAAACTTAGTCTAAGCATCATAATAATCTATAATGTTGTCCATTTGGGTCATTAGACTCGTGGTTGGCTTTGCTGCTACTTGCAACATTCATTCATATTACTCACATGTAAATGTATCCAAGCTCTATTTGACAGAAGAAAATATTGCAGTAATTGTATGGTAGTAATGTAGTAATATAGGGCACATATTATTTCTTTCTCTCTCTCCTTCTCTAGAGTCCTGCACGGGACTGTTTTTTTCTAAAATCCTACTCCTGCCTTTTCCCGACCGTTATTGGCTACCTCGCTGTGTGACAAGTGACGGGCACAGAAAGGAGCAGAGAATGGCAGCATTTTATTACTGCAACCAAAATCATCAAAACCAAGAACTGTACCTCTGTGTGAGAACCTTCTAACTGATGTAAATTGTATAGACTGAGAACCGCCAAGCTTTGGATACCTCTTTAAAAATAAAATGTCTGTGTGTTTGAGCTATCCGTGCACTTTTTATTAGCTGCACCATTTCATCTTTATGGGGTGGTCATTGGTGTTGTGCGTGAATATTCTAAATGCAAATTTTTACCGCGAATATCGACACTTTGCGATTTTGCGAATATTTATATAGTGATATATATTTGTATGACGAATATTCTTTTTTTAAAATATGCAAATATTTGCAAGTATTCATGAATATCGCCACTTCCAGTCAGAGAACACTGATCCCTCCCTTCTTTTAGGTGAAAGATATAATTGCGCATGTGCACTATGCAAATTTCATTACGAACATAGTGAATATGCGAATTTCGCGAACATAGGATGAATATTCGTCCATATATTCGCAAAATATCGCAAGTGGTCCCTTGCCTACCACTTGGCCCGCACTCTGGAATTTGGTCAATCAGAGTCTGCATATGTATAAGATAACGTAGAAGAATTGCTGTTACCATGTGTCCCTATCATTTGAAAAAAGTTTTGATATGATGCAGAGACATGTCAAAAGTTTTTAGTGCTAAGACCCTCACCAATCATTAGAATGAGTGGGAGAAGCATGCAGTACTGTTCTTCATTCCTGGCTCTCACTGATTAACATCCTTCTTCCCTAGATTGACTTTTAATGGGGCCCCAGAACTGAGATTGCTATGGTCCGGGAGTGAAGCACACTACCACATGCTTCATCATGCTTTAAGGATTGGGGGGTTTCAGCACTGAGAGTCAGTGCCAAAACTTTTTGTCATATCTTTGTGACGTGTCAGACACTTTAATGTATATAGTTCCTTAACTTTAGTGATGATTTGACATGAGTTAACATACCCATGGACGTGAATGGAAAGTTAGCAATAGGCGCTTTATCATTCGTTTATTGAATTATGTGACATTCCTATTGACGCTTAGCTGTTGTTTAGCTGCAGTTAACCTAAGCAATCAGTTTAACAAAGAAGCGGTAGTTGAGCTAAAGTCAACAGAAGAAAATAATTCACTTTTAATATTTCTGCTTAAGTACCCTCTCTATACTTATACAGATAGCCAGATAGATAATAGGAGAAGAAGAATACAATCCAAGCCATTTAATTATTCCTATTACTTTATAATTATAAGTAAATTACAGAGCTAATCATATTCTATTCTGTTCCTTTCAGACAACAGGTTATAAATATACTGACACAATGCTTCTTAAACTGCTGAAAGATTGTGTTTGTCAAGACTGAAGCATCTCAGCCAGTTACCCTGGAATTAAGGCAATTACTTTTGTTGCATTTTGACAGTAAACTAATGAAGTGAAATCGAGGAGCACAAAAGGAATTAGATGCAGAACAATGGAAGGATTAAAGGGAAAACAGCTTCTAATAAGCAGCCTTTACACCTGAGGATTGAGGACACAGCACACAGAAAGGATTACAGGACTTTCCCTTTTATGCCCGTTACTGGCCACTTATCAAGGTAGTGATACCTCATTGTGCACAAAGGCAGCAACTTACTTCATGGTGTGAAGGATATAGCTTGTGCATCTCTAGATAGAAAGATCGCCTATTATTCTTCACAAATATGTATAGAAATGTTTCTAACGGTTCCCAGCACTGCAGGTAGGTAAACTAAAATCATGATCATTTTCCTGGTTGTCCTATCAATAATCCTGTAATCAGTCCTAGAGGGAGCGTAACCTTACTTATTCTTTTACTAAAAATAAAACACAAACACAATTTTATATATATAGCTATTATATATAGCAACATACTGTATACTGTATGTATATCTATCTATCTATTTATATATACAGTGGTTCCTCAACATACGATGGTAATCCGTTCCAAACGGACCATCGTTTGTTGAAACCATCGCATGTTGAGGGATCCGTGCAATGTAAAGTATAGGACAGTGGTCTACAACCTGCGGACCTCCAGATGTTGCATCCATGCTGGGTGTTGTAGTTTTGCAACACCTGGAGGTCCGGAGGTTGTAGACCACTGTTAGAGGAAGTTGTACTCACCTGTCTCCGCCGCTCCTGACCGTCACCGCTCGTCACCGCTGCCCGGGATGTCGCCGTCCATCGCTGTCGCCGCGTCCCCGAGGTGTCCCTGACACTCCGGCAAGACCCCTGCTTCCCCAGCATCAGCGTTCTCCGTCACCGCCATCACGTTGCTACGCATGCCGCTCCTATTGAATGACGGGATGGCGTGCGCAGCGACGTGATGACGTTGATGGGGAGCGCCGACGATGCAGGGGATCCTGAAGAGGACGTGCCGGAGCCCCGAGGACAGGTAAGTGATCGTCAGTGGACCATACGGGGCACCGTAAACGGCTATCTGGTGGCAGCTTGAAGCAGTCTGCGCTGCAGGATAGCCGTTTATGCGATGGCCCCAACATACAAAAGCATCGTATGTTGATGATGCCTTCATCATGCGATGGCCTCTGAGAGGCCATCGCATGTTGAAATTATCGTATGTCGGGGCTATCGTAGTTTGAGGGGTCACTGTGTATATATATATATATATAAATAAATAAAAGCCGCAGCACTTCTCAGCCCAGTCTGTTAGTGGTGCCAGCGCTCCAACCTGATCAGGGTTCTTGAAATATAGAAATCCAACAAGCGCAGCACTCAAATAGAATAAAGTGCGTTTATTTTTTCATGTCTCAATACAGCAACGTTTCTGCCCCATGGAGGCTTGAAAATGGCTCCATAGGGACAGAAACTTTGCTGTATTGAGACATGAAAAAATAAATGCACTTTACTCTATTTGAGTGCTGCGCTTGTTGGATTTGTATATATATATATATATATATATATATATATATATATATATATACTGTATATACTAGTGTAAGTAGAGGCTTTCAATAGCATATGCACAGCCATATTATTGATCTGATAATTGACCACTCACAAAAGTCTGATGAGCTCATATTACACTGAAGGAAAAAAAATATTTGGTCTCCTGGTTTTATAAGTTTGCCCAATGACCAAGAAATGATCAGTCTACAATTTTAATGGTCAGTTTATTTGAAGAGTGAGAGACAGAATAAAAACAACAACAACAAATCCAGAAAAAAAGAACACATTGATTAGCATTTTATTCATTTGATCATCCAGCAAGATTTCTGGCTTCCAGATGTCTTTTAGACAGGTAACAAGCTGAGATTAGGAGCACTCTCTTTAAGTGAGTGTTTCGAGTCTCATCTTGTCACCTTTCCACAGAAGCAATAAGATTGCAAACGCTCCACCATGGCCAAGACCAAAGAGCTGTTCATGGATGTCAGGGACAAGATTTTAGACCTACAAAGGAAAGGAATGGGCTGCAAGACATTCACCAAGTATGTTGGTAAGAAATTTACAAGAGTTGGTGTGATTATTCACAAATGGAAGAAACACAAAGCCCCAGATTTATCAAACTGTGTGAGAGAAAAAATAGAGTGATTTTCCCACAGCAACCAATCACAGCTTAAGTTTCACTTTACCAGAGCTCGTTAGGTGAGCTGTGATTGGTTGCTGTGGGAAAATCACTCAATGTTTTCTCTCACACAGTTTGATAAATCTGGGCCAAAATATCTGTCATTCTCCCTCAGGTTGAGGGCTACATGCAAGATTTCCCCTCATGGGGTTTCAATGATCATGAGAACGGTGAAGAATCAGCCCAGAACTAGTATTGAGCACTTATATTCGTAATGCAAATTTTTATCACAATTATCGTCACTTCGCGATTCTGTGAATATTTAGAATATAATGCTATATATTTGTAATAAATAATATTTTTTTTGACATGCTAATTTTTATGAGAATTTTAATGCAAATTTTCCATGAGAATTATTATTTTTTTTTTGTTTTAGTTTTTTACACATGCTAATTTTTATGCGAATTTTCCATGCAAATTTTCGCATGGAAAAAAAAGTGAATGAACGTAGCAAATATGCGAATTTCGCGAACATAGGATGAATAATCGTCAATGTATTCGCGAAATATCGCAAATTCGAATATGGCCCCTGCTGCTCATCACTACCCAGAACTACACAGGAGGATCTTGTCAATGATCTCAAGACAGCTGAGACCATAGTCAGCAAGAAAACAATTGGTACAGTAGCACACTATGATGTGAAGATCTGAAACCCTGCATTGTCCACAAGATCCCCCTGATCAAGAAAGCACTTGTACAGATCCATCGGAAGTTTTCCAAGGAACCTCTGAATCATTGTGGGCATTTAGTTTAATATGGAGAAATAAGTTTTTTTTCTCTCTCACATAATGGCCCTTATTTACTAAGAATGGAGTGTAGGTTTCTTTGTGGGTTTTAATTCTCTACAATTTATTTTCCACGGTATTTACTAAGGTTTCCCTACATTTTCCACTTTCCCTACATATTTTTTTTGCACATGCTCTGATCTGCAGAGTTTTCCTCAGCTGAAATCCCCCACATTTTCTGTGGAAACTTTAGTAAATATGTTGGGATTTTGTGAAAATGTCGGGAACCCGTCCCTTTTAGGTGACCACGCCACATGTCGGGTTTGCAATAGTAAATGAGGGCCATTATGTTTAAATTAAATTGCAAGCTGTTTTATTAATATATGATCAAGTATGGAGGTTCTATGGGGTCTACCCCTTTATGCGAAGAATGTTTTTTTTGTTTCAAATTCAATTCAAGTATATCGGACTTCTGGTTCCTTACTCCACAAGGTCCGCTCTGCATCCCCTTGTGAATGCGTGAGTCCAGCTGGCAAGCCACACCCTCCCAACATGCCACGCCCTATCTTACAAAGGCACACCCACTCTTTTAACCACTCCCCTTTTATGTTTTACCCTTTTTGTGTATCAGTCTGGCTTGCAAATCACGCCCACTCCCACAAAGCCACGCCCCTTATATTTCTGGCTTACAATATCTTCATCACAACTCAGCCCCACCTGAGGATGGGATATGAGGATTAGCTATGAGGACAGGATATGGGGTCGGGATATGAGGTCGGGATATAAGGACGGGATATGAAGTCAGGATATGAGGTTGGGATATGTGGACGGGATATGTGGACGGGATATGAGGATGTGATATGAGGTTGGGATATGAGGTTGGGATATGAGGAAAGGATATGAGGATGGTATATAAGAACAGGATATGAGGATGGGATGTGGGGACAGGATATGAGGATGGGATATGAGGAAGGGATATGAGAATGGGATATGAGGACAGCATAAGAGGACGGGATATGAGGATGGGATATGAGGAGAAAATATGAGGACGGGATATGAGGACGGGATATGAGGATGGGATATGATGATGGAATATGAGGATGGCATATGAGGAGAAAATATGAGGATGGGATATCAGGTCGGGATATGAGGACAACATAAGATGTCGGAATATGAGGAGGGAGTTTGGGGTTAGGATATGAGGAGGAGATTTGGGGTCTGGATATGAGGAGGGGATATGATATCAGGATATGAGAATGGGATAAGAGGACAAAAGCTTCCACTTTTGTTGCTTTTTCTCCCCCCACAAGTAATAGGTAGACAAAACTGGGAAATGCTGCATACTCAGCTAGTATATATTAACCACTTGTTACGCCGAGCGCTCCGGGTCCCCGCTCCTCCCCGGAGCGCTCGCTACACTCTCTCCGCTGCAGCGCTCCGGTCAGATCCACTGACCCGGGGCGCTGCGATTCTGCTTCCAGCCGGGATGCGATTCGCGATACGGGTAGCGCCCGCTCGCGATGCGCACCCCGGCTCCCGTACCTGACTCGCTCTCCCTCGGTCCTGTCCCGGCGCGCGCGGCCCCGCTCCCTAGGGCGCGCGCGCGCCGGGTCTTTGCGATTTAAAGGGCCACTGCGCCGCTGATTGGCGCAGTGATTCCAATTAGTGTCTTCACCTGTGCACTTCCCTATATCACCTCACTTCCCCTGCACTTCCCTGCCGGATCTTGTTGCCATTGTGCCAGTGAAAGCGTTCCTTGTATGTTCCTAGCCTGTGTTCCAGACCTCCTGCCGTTGCCCCTGACTACGATCCTTGCTGCCTGCCCCGACCTTCTGCTACGTCCGACCTTGCTTCTGTCTACTCCCTTGTACTGCGCCTATCTTCAGCAGCCAGAGAGGTTGAGCCGTTGCTAGTGGATACGACCTGGTCACTACCGCCGCAGCAAGACCATCCCGCTTTGCGGCGGGCTCTGGTGAAAACCAGTAGTGACTTAGAACCGATCCACTAGCACGGTCCACGCCAATCCCTCTCTGGCACAGAGGATCCACTACCCGCCAGCCGGCATCGTGACAGTAGATCCGGCCATGGATCCCGCTGAAGTTCCTCTGCCAGTTGTCGCTGACCTCACCACGGTGGTCGCCCAGCAGTCACAACAGATAGCGCAACAAGGCCAACAGCTGTCTCAACTGACCGTTATGCTACAACAGTTACTACCACAGCTTCAGCAGTCATCTCCTCCGCCAGCTCCTGCACCTCCTCCGCAGCGAGTGGCCGCTCCTGGGCTACGCCTATCCTTGCCGGATAAATTTGATGGGGACTCTAAGTTTTGCCGTGGCTTTCTTTCCCAATGTTCCCTGCATCTGGAGATGATGTCGGACCTGTTTCCCACTGAAAGGTCTAAGGTGGCTTTCGTAGTCAGCCTTCTGTCCGGAAAAGCCCTGTCATGGGCCACACCGCTCTGGGACCGCAATGACCCCGTCACTGCCTCTGTACACTCCTTCTTCTCGGAAATCCGAAGTGTCTTTGAGGAACCTGCCCGAGCCTCTTCTGCTGAGACTGCCCTGTTGAACCTGGTCCAGGGTAATTCTTCCGTTGGCGAGTATGCCGTACAATTCCGTACTCTTGCTTCAGAATTGTCCTGGAATAATGAGGCCCTCTGCGCGACCTTTAAAAAAGGCCTATCCAGCAACATTAAAGATGTTCTGGCCGCACGAGAAATTCCTGCTAATCTACATGAACTTATTCACCTAGCCACTCGCATTGACATGCGTTTTTCCGAAAGGCGTCAGGAGCTCCGCCAAGATATGGACTCTGTTCGCACGAGGCGTTTCTTCTCCTCGGCTCCTCTCTCCTCTGGTCCCCTGCAATCTGTTCCTGTGCCTCCCGCCGTGGAGGCTATGCAGGTCGACCGGTCTCGCCTGACACCTCAAGAGAGGACACGACGCCGCATGGAGAACCTCTGCCTGTACTGTGCTAGTACCGAACACTTCCTGAGGGATTGTCCTATCCGTCCTCCCCGCCTGGAAAGACGTACGCTGACTCCGCACAAAGGTGAGACAGTCCTTGATGTCTACTCTGCTTCTCCACGTCTTACTGTGCCTGTGCGGATGTCTGCCTCTGCCTTCTCCTTCTCTACCGTGGCCTTCTTGGACTCTGGATCTGCAGGAAATTTTATTTTGGCCTCTCTCGTCAACAGGTTCAACATCCCAGTGACCAGTCTCGCCAGACCCCTTTACATCAATTGTGTAAACAATGAAAGATTGGACTGTACCATACGCTTCCGCACGGAGCCCCTTCTAATGAGCATCGGATCTCATCACGAGAGGATTGAACTTTTGGTCCTCCCCAATTGCACCTCGGAAATTCTCCTTGGACTTCCCTGGCTTCAACTCCATTCCCCAACCCTGGATTGGTCCACTGGGGAGATCAAGAGTTGGGGGCCCTCTTGTTCCAAGGACTGTCTAAGACCGGTTCCCAGTAACCCTTGCCGTGACTCTGTGGTTCCCTCAGTAACCAGTCTCCCTAAGGCCTATATGGACTTCGCGGATGTTTTCTGCAAAAAACAAGCTGAGACTCTACCTCCTCACAGGCCTTATGATTGCCCTATCGACCTCCTCCCGGGTACTACTCCACCCCGGGGCAGAATTTATCCTCTCTCTGCCCCAGAGACTCTTGCCATGTCTGAGTATGTCCAGGAAAATTTAAAAAAGGGCTTTATCCGTAAATCCTCCTCTCCTGCCGGAGCTGGATTTTTCTTTGTGTCCAAAAAAGATGGCTCCCTACGTCCTTGCATTGACTACCGCGGTCTTAATAAAATCACGGTTAAGAACCGCTACCCCCTACCCCTCATCTCTGAACTCTTTGATCGCCTCCAAGGTGCCCACATCTTTACTAAATTGGACTTAAGAGGCGCCTATAACCTCATCCGCATCAGAGAGGGGGATGAGTGGAAAACGGCGTTTAACACCAGAGATGGACACTTTGAGTATCTGGTCATGCCCTTTGGCCTGTGCAACGCCCCTGCTGTCTTCCAAGACTTTGTCAATGAAATTTTTCGTGATCTGCTATACTCCTGTGTTGTTGTATATCTGGACGATATCCTAATTTTCTCTGCCAATCTAGAAGAACACCGCCAGCATGTCCGTATGGTTCTTCAGAGACTTCGTGACAATCAACTCTATGCCAAAATTGAGAAATGTCTGTTTGAATGCCAATCTCTTCCTTTTCTAGGATATTTGGTCTCTGGCCAGGGACTACAAATGGATCCAGACAAACTCTCTGCCGTCTTAGATTGGCCACGCCCCTCCGGACTCCGTGCTATCCAACGCTTTTTGGGGTTCGCCAATTATTACAGGCAATTTATTCCACATTTTTGTACCGTTGTGGCTCCTATCGTGGCTTTAACCAAAAAAAATGCCGATCCCAAGTCGTGGCCTCCTCAAGCGGAAGACGCCTTTAAACGACTCAAGTCTGCCTTTTCTTCGGCTCCCGTGCTCTCCAGACCTGACCCTTCCAAACCCTTCCTATTGGAGGTTGATGCCTCCTCAGTGGGAGCTGGAGCTGTTCTTTTACAAAAAAATTCTTCCGGGCATGCTGTCACTTGTGGTTTTTTTTCTAGGACCTTCTCTCCGGCGGAGAGGAACTACTCCATCGGGGATCGAGAGCTTCTAGCCATTAAATTAGCACTTGAGGAATGGAGGCATCTGCTGGAGGGATCAAGATTTCCAGTTATTATTTACACCGACCACAAGAACCTCTCCTACCTCCAGTCTGCCCAACGGCTGAATCCTCGCCAGGCCCGGTGGTCTCTGTTCTTTGCCCGATTTAATTTTGAGATTCACTTTCGTCCTGCCGATAAGAACATTAGGGCCGATGCTCTCTCTCGTTCCTCGGATGCCTCAGAAGTTGAACTCTCTCCGCAACACATCATTCCACCTGACTGCCTGATCTCCACTTCTCCAGCCTCCATCAGGCAAACTCCTCCAGGAAAGACCTTTGTTTCTCCACGCCAACGCCTCGGAATCCTCAAATGGGGTCACTCCTCCCATCTCGCTGGTCATGTGGGCATCAAGAAATCTGTGCAACTCATCTCCCGCTTCTATTGGTGGCCGACTCTGGAGACGGATGTTGTGGACTTTGTGCGAGCCTGCACTATCTGTGCCCGGGATAAGACTCCTCGCCAGAAGCCCGCTGGTTTTCTTCATCCCCTGCCTGTCCCCGAACAGCCTTGGTCTCTGATTGGTATGGATTTTATTACTGATTTACCCCCTTCCCGTGGCAACACTGTTATTTGGGTGGTCGTTGATCGATTCTCCAAAATGGCACATTTCATCCCTCTTCCTGGTCTTCCTTCAGCGCCTCAGTTGGCTAAACAATTTTTTGTACACATTTTTCGTCTTCACGGATTGCCTACGCAGATCGTCTCGGATAGAGGCGTCCAATTCGTGTCTAAATTCTGGAGGGCTCTCTGTAAACAACTCAAGATTAAATTAAATTTTTCTTCTGCATATCATCCCCAGTCCAATGGACAAGTAGAAAGAATTAACCAAGTCTTGGGTGATTATTTGCGACATTTTGTTTCCTCCCGCCAGGATGACTGGGCAGATCTCCTTCCATGGGCCGAATTCTCGTATAACTTCAGAGTCTCTGAATCTTCCTCCAAATCCCCATTTTTCGTGGTGTACGGCCGTCACCCTCTTCCCCCCCTCCCTACCCCCTTGCCCTCTGGTCTGCCCGCTGTGGATGAAATTTCTCGTGACCTTTCCATTATATGGAGAGAGACCCAAAATTCTCTCCTACAGGCTTCATCACGCATGAAGAGGTTCGCGGATAAGAAAAGAAGAGCTCCTCCCGTTTTTTCCCCTGGAGACAAGGTATGGCTCTCCGCTAAATATGTCCGCTTCCGTGTCCCTAGCTACAAGTTGGGCCCACGCTATCTTGGTCCTTTCAAAATTTTGTGTCAAATTAATCCTGTCTCTTACAAACTTCTTCTTCCTCCTTCTCTTCGTATCCCTAATGCCTTTCACGTCTCTCTTCTTAAACCACTCATCCTCAACCGTTTTTCTCCCAAATCTGTTCCTCCCACTCCTGTTTCCGGCTCCTCGGACATCTTCTCTGTCAAAGAGATCTTAGCCTCTAAAAAGGTCAGAGGGAAAACTTTTTTTCTAGTGGACTGGGAGGGTTGTGGTCCTGAAGAGAGATCCTGGGAACCTGAGGACAACATCCTAGATAAAAGTCTGCTCCTCAGGTTCTCAGGCCCTAAAAAGAGGGGGAGACCCAAGGGGGGGGGTACTGTTACGCCGAGCGCTCCGGGTCCCCGCTCCTCCCCGGAGCGCTCGCTACACTCTCTCCGCTGCAGCGCTCCGGTCAGATCCACTGACCCGGGGCGCTGCGATTCTGCTTCCAGCCGGGATGCGATTCGCGATGCGGGTAGCGCCCGCTCGCGATGCGCACCCCGGCTCCCGTACCTGACTCGCTCTCCCTCGGTCCTGTCCCGGCGCGCGCGGCCCCGCTCCCTAGGGCGCGCGCGCGCCGGGTCTTTGCGATTTAAAGGGCCACTGCGCCGCTGATTGGCGCAGTGATTCCAATTAGTGTCTTCACCTGTGCACTTCCCTATATCACCTCACTTCCCCTGCACTTCCCTGCCGGATCTTGTTGCCATTGTGCCAGTGAAAGCGTTCCTTGTATGTTCCTAGCCTGTGTTCCAGACCTCCTGCCGTTGCCCCTGACTACGATCCTTGCTGCCTGCCCCGACCTTCTGCTACGTCCGACCTTGCTTCTGTCTACTCCCTTGTACCGCGCCTATCTTCAGCAGCCAGAGAGGTTGAGCCGTTGCTAGTGGATACGACCTGGTCACTACCGCCGCAGCAAGACCATCCCGCTTTGCGGCGGGCTCTGGTGAAAACCAGTAGTGACTTAGAACCGATCCACTAGCACGGTCCACGCCAATCCCTCTCTGGCACAGAGGATCCACTACCCGCCAGCCGGCATCGTGACACCACTTAAGGACGCAGGATGTAAATGTACGTCCTGGTGCGGTGGTACTTAACGCACGAGGACGTACATTTACGTCCTGTGCATAACCGCGGGCATCGGAGCGATGCCCGTGTCTTGCGCGACTCATCCCGGCTGCTGATCGCTGCCAGGGACCCGCCGGCAATGGCTGGCACCCGCGATCTCGTGGGCGTCCGCAATAAACCCCTCAGGTGCCGGGATCAATACAGATCCCGGCATCTGCGGCAGTGCGCGATTTCAATGAATGATCGGATCGCCCGCAGCGCTGCTGCAGGGATCCGATCATTCAGAACGCCACACGGAGGTCCCCTCACCTTCCTCCTTCCGGCTCCCGGCATCTCCTGCTCTGGTCTGAGATCGAGCAGACCAGAGCAGAAGATCGCCGATAACACTGATCTGTTCTATGTCCTATACATAGAACAGATCAGTATTAGCAATCATGGTATTGCTATGAATAGTCCCCTATGGGGACTATTCAAGTGTAAAAAAAAATGTAAAAAAATGTAAAATTAAAAGTAAAAAAAAAGTGAAAAATCCCCTCCCCAATAAAAAAGTAAAACGTCCGTTTTTTCCTATTTTACCCCCAAAAAGTGTAAACAATTTTATAGACTTATTTGGTATCACCACGTGCGTAAATGTCCGAACTATTAAAATAAAATGTTAATGATCCCGTACGGTGAACGGCGTGAACGTAAAAAAAAAAAAGTCCAAAATTGCTACTTTCTTTAATACATTATATAAAAAAAAAATTATAAAAAATTTATTAAGTTTTTTATATGCAAATTTGGTATAAAAAAAAGTACAGATCATGGCGCAAAAAATGAGCCTTCATAACGCCGCTTATACAGAAAAATAAAAAAGTTAGAGGTCATCAAATAAAGGGATTATAAACGTACTAATTTGGTTAAAAAGTTTGTGATTTTTTTTAAGCACAACGATAATATAAAAGTATGTAATAATGCGTATCATTTTAATTGTATTGACCCTCAGAATAAAGAACACTCATCATTTTTACCGTAAATTGTACGGCGTGAAAACGAAACCTTCCAAAATTAGCAAAATTGCGTTTTTCTTTTTAATTTCCCCACAAAAATAGTGTTTTTTGGTTGCGCCATACATTTTATGATATAATGAGTGATGTCATTAGAAAGGACAACTGTTTGCGCAAAAAACAAGCCCTCATACTAGTCTGTGGATGAAAATATAAAGAGTTATGATTTTTAGAAGGCGAGGAGGAAAAAATGAAAACGTAAAAATCAAATTGTCTGAGTCCTTAAGGCCAAAATGGGCTGAGTCCTTAAGGGGTTAAAGTAGACAGGCCAAAAGATGCAAGAACACTTTATTTTGTGAATTTGAGCATCCATGGATCATACTTTTTTCTGCACACTCCTCAGATGCTCCATCAGATAAAGATTTAGTTATATTTGGAAGAACACCTTGAACTCTTTTTTATGTTCCCCAAACTGTTTCTAAACAATTTATTAGTGTGGTAATGTATATTATTCAATGCAATATAACCATAGTAGGAGGAGACGGGAACTTCTGCTCTCGTAGTATACTCAGGAGTTATGGTCCCAACATAGTAGCACCAGAGTATCCAGTCCAGTGTGGGGTGCTCAGAGGCTACTGCCGGCAGTTTCGCGCAGCGTTATGCACTTCATCCAGCCTCAAAGGAGGAATTCTCCTATTGCATTAATATTTGCTATTATTTTACTGCACCTACGGATAGTATGTTGAGTTGATCCTCACATACCTGCTCCAGCCAATCCTAGGGTGTCTAGTTTCTAGATGTGGCTCTGTGGTGCCGTTCCTCTGCATACAAATGTACTGTATATTATTCCACTGTAAGAGATCACTATCATTAAGGAATACTGTTGAACCCAAGGGGTCTACTTGCTCTGTAGCAATGTCTGGATAGATGCTAAATGTCAAAGTATCATCGACATGAATGTCAGGACCCATCAATACCAAGAGCATTACATAGCTTTTCTTCTTTCCATATTGCATCCTTGGTGCTCTCTTTTTCAGAAAAAAGCGGGGCACTTGCTCTAGACTGTCTAAATGATGAAAGAGAAAACATATTTTAACTGACTGGGCCAACTTTTACCATTGCTGGTCTTGTGTTTCTGTTTTAGGCATAAGCAGAAAACAGGGGTCAGGATGGGCACTCTGACCAGTCTGTGGCTAAGCAGCCCCATATGCAGTAAGTTGGGATGCACTATGTGTATTGACACATTGCTGTCATGGCCACAACAATTTGGCCCTTGTCAACGTTATTTAGCTTCCTATAAATGCCCCATGTTCCTGCTTCCACTACATTACTTTCAAGATCTGACTGGTCTTTTGCCTCATAACATATCCTGCTACTCAATAGGTGCCATTGTAATGAGCTACTCAATGTTATCCCCTCACTGGAAAGAGACTGTAGTGTTTTTTGTTAAACAGTAGAGATAAGTAAGCCGAACCCGGCAATCCTGGTCTCGCTCAGAACTTTGAAGTGAAAATGGCTTGCCAAACTAACAAACATTGCTAGGCTCGGTTTTCACAAACCTGGCAGAGGCAGTAATAATAGCAGAGGGGTTGAGGAACACATGGTATTTTGGCATCTAAATGAAAGGAGGAAGTCCTGAGAACACTGGAATGACATGAGCCATACAGCTCCCAGGCCAATGAAGACACAGCATAGGGGTGGGTTTAAGAGTCCTTCCTTTATATTTCCCTTTCGTTCTGAATACACTTCTGACTTTGGCTCAAAAACTGCAATGGCAGTTTTCCAATAAAATGCCAGAAACAAAATCTGTGTGGAAACCTAGCCTAGCAGCGTTAGACAGGGCTTGAGAGCTCTTAGGAAGTGTAATACATGTGCTATACAAGCTTATTTCATTGCCCATTTCATGCAAACTAAACTTGGAACCAAGTTTTTGAAAAATTTGCTCAACTCTGACAGTAATAACTTATCTACAATAAAAATCATAGACAAATCTGTACATACAGTATGCTTTCTCATCAATATTTCACAAAAGTAACTAATATTTCAATACAGTCAAAAGGACTGTCATTTGCGAAAGTTGTAAACATCTACAGTTTTTTAGTTGTTATCAAAGTGCAGTAGATGACTATTTCATACAAAACTACTGACTAGTCGTCTTCGACCTGCTCCCTTTATTCTCTTCCTCTGTGTCCTCCTCTCTCATTGCAGCCACACACAACGTAGGACACCCCCTTACCTGCGCTCTTCAGCCAGGCACAATTAAGCCGAGTGGAAAAAGTAGCATCCAAAAATGTCTGCTAAAATTGCAATCAAATGTCTACAGTCATTGATTTCCAGCCCAGGGCCAGACATGGTTTGTGATTGAAACTTCGGGCCGGTTTCAGCTGGAAAACACTTTTGATTTCTGTCCTCTCAATCTGTACAAGATATAGCTGGAGGGACATTAGCAATCACTTAATTGACATTGAATTAACCATGAAATGCAGTATAACTCCTCTTCTCAAGTATACTCCAGAAATGCTTTAATAAGGCTTTTAATTATTGATTATAACTTACGATGTAGAGATGATGATCCGCTGCTTAAGTTAGGTGCCCTTGGTAAGTCAGGTAGCGTCGTTAATTGTGACCTTCCAGATGAAGGGATAATTATGGCTCTTTGGTTGATAGTGCCGTTTAGAGGCTCAATACTATTTAAAGCATTCAAGCTCCTGCTCCTTTTGAATATATTCTTTACACTTCAAGTATTAAGTGCTTGCTCGAATCTTTGCATTAGTTGTCTAAAATGGATAATCTCATAGAAACCTTTACTGTAGCTCCTCACAGAATGTCCTAGGTATTGTGATAATGACCTTAGGTTGGGGTTAAGATTCTCTTCTATACTATCCTATTAGATTATATTAAGATTTTGTATGTGCAAGAGTAACCTGAAGTTTTGGGGCTCCAGTGACTGTGCCTGATATTACAGCTTACTTCAACTCTGTCCTAGTTAAGTGAAGGGGATTGAGCACTAAGGTGTCTTAACCTAGCTGATTGGCAGGGTGCTGGGAGTCAGTCATTAGAAAGTATGTCAATAGTTTTGTCCTGGAAAACCCTTCACATGGCTATTGACACCTTTAAAAATCATGTTTTTTTTTTCTTGTTTTGTACTTAACCCCTTAAGGACACCACCTGTTTTTTTTTTACCTAAATGACCAAGCCCTATTTTTAAAATCAGGCATGGGTCTCTTAATTGTAATAACTTTGAAAAGCTTTTATTGAGCGAAGTGATTGAGATTTTTTTTTGTGACATATTGTGGTAGTGGTAAATCTTTGTAGATATAAGCAACATTTGTGAAAAAACTCAAAAATATTGTGAAAAATTAGAACATTTCTGGCAATTTTTTAATAATTTTTTTTATAGCGTTTACTGTGCGGTAAAAATTATGTTATTTTTATTCTGTTGATCGGTATGATTATGACCATACCCAATTTAGCATTTTTTTTTAAATATATCTTTATTAAGCAATTTTCATTTAATACAAAACAGAATCATAAAAAAAAGAAATCAGGAATATTGGAATAGAAATCAGTAGAAAACAAAATACAGCAAAATCACAGGTAGTGAAGTGAAACAACAGTTTCGACAAAGCCATCTTTATATAGCTTTTTATGTTCTTTTTCCTTTTCACATCAAAATCCTTTTTTCCCTTTATTGTATCGTCATGTTCTGACAGTCATAACTTTATCATTTTTCATCCAACGCCATTGTGTGAGGGCCTATTTTCTGCATGATGAATTGTACTTTTTATTGGTAAAATTTTTGAGAATTATGCTACCTTTTGATCTTTTTTATTCCACGTTTTAGACCAAAATGATTGATTTTAGCGCTTTTTTGGTGTTTTGTTTTAATACAGCGTTTACGTTCATTGTGCCGGCTAAATAACATTATCATTTTATTGTACAGGTCATTGCAAATGTTGTAATACCTATTATGTATAAGGTTTTATTTATTTTATTGGGGGAGGGGAATTTATTAAATTTTTTTACCCTTTAATTATTTATTGAAAACCTTTTATTTTTTTATACTTTTTAAGGGTTATACTATGCTGCAGAACATCTGTACCACAGCATAGTACAACTCACAGTTTCACTCTGACAATCAGTGTGTGCGTTCCAGCCTATGGCTGGACCTCACAGGCTGGCGTACTAGGCAGACAGGAGGCCATTAGCTTGCCACCTGCTGCCATGGAAACTAATGGGATCCGGTAATCAATCCTATAGGTGCCATGAACAGGACTGATCAGGCATCTACAGTCATGGCTGTAAATGTTGGCACCCCTGAAATTTTTCAAGGAAATGAAGTATTTCTCACAGATAAGGATTGCAGTAGCACATGTTTTGCTATACACATATTTATTCCCTTTGTGTTTGTGTGTATTGGAACTAAACCAAAAAACTGAGGAAAAAAAGAAAATTGGACATAATGTCACACCAAACTCCAAAAATGGGCTGGACAAGATTATTGGCACCCTTTCAAAATTGTGGAGAAATATGATTGTTTCAATCATGTGATGCTCCTTTAAACACCCCTGGGGCAAGTAACAGGTGTGGGCAATATAAAAAGCACACCTGAAGGCAGATAAAAAGGAGAGAAGTTCACTTAGTCTTTGTATTGTGTGTCTGCGTGTGCCACACTAAGCATGGACAACAGAAAAAGGAGAAGAGAACAGTTTGAGGACTTGAGAATCTAAATTGTTGAAACATATCAACAATCTCAAGGTTACAAGTCCATCTCCGGAGATCTAGATTTGCCTTTGTCCACAGTGCGCAACAATATCAAGAAGCTTGCAACCCATGGCACTGTAGCTAATCTTCCTGGGCGTGGACGGAAGAGAAAAATTGATGAAAGGTGTCAACGCAGGATAGTCCAGATGGGGCTAAGCAGCCCCAACCAAGTTCCAAAGATATTTAAGCTGTCCTGCAGGCTCAGGGACAATCAGTGTCAGTGCGAACTATCCGTCAACATTTAAATGGAATAAATTGGCAAGAGACCCAGGAAGACCCCACTGCTGACACAGAGACATAAAAAAGGAAGACTACATTTTGCCAAAATGAACTTGAGTAAGCCAAAATCCTTCTGGGAAAATGTCTTGTGGACAGATCAGACCAAGATAGAGCTTTTTTGGTAAAGCACATCATTCTACTGTTTACCGAAAACGGAATGAGGCCTACCAAGAAAAGAACACAGTACCTACAGTGAAATATGGTGGAAGTTCAATGATGTTTTGGGGTTGTTTTGCTGCCTCTGACACTGGGTGCCTTGAATGTGTGCAAGACATCATGAAATCTGAGGATTACCAACGGATTTTGGGTCGCACTGTACAGCCCAGTGTCAGAAAGCTGGATTTAAGTCCGAGATCTTGGGTCTTCCAGTAGGACAATGACCCCAAGCATACGTCAAAAAGCAACCAGAAATGGATGGCAACAAAGTGCTGGAGAGTTCTGAAGTGACCAGCAATGAGTCCAGATCTAAATCCCATTGAACACCTGTGGAGAGATCTAAAAATTTCTCTTTGGAAAAGGCGCCCTTCCAATAAGAGAGACCTGTAGCAGTTTGCAGAGTGTTTCAACATTCCGATTGAGAGGTGAAAGAAGCTTATTGATGTGTTACTTTATGCTCTCCGGCCGCACACACTGGCTGTGAGCACATAGTCCCGTTACCTGCTGCTGCTGACGGGGCTGGGACTCGCATCGCGGGACGCTCCCGCATGCGAGCCCAAGTCCGTCACTCACCTGGTGCTTCTCCTGCTCCTGCCTCTGCCTCTCTGCTCCGGTGCGCGTGTTCCCATCTCCTAGGGAGCGCGCCGAAGCTTTAAGATTTAAAGGGCCAGTGCGCTCATTAGTGTAATTCACCTGTGGCTCATTGATAAATTCCTCCACCCCCCTCACTTCCCTGACGGATCTTTTTTGCCTTGTGCCTGAGAGAAAGCATACCTGAGAGTTGCCTTGCCGTGTATCTGGTCCTTTGCTCATTGACGTGACCTTGCTCCTCTGCCGCCTGCCTATTGACGCCCTGCTACGTCCTGACTGCGCTACTGTGACACCTGCCTTGACCTTCTGCTATCCTGACTACGAGCTGCCTTATCCGTCCTGTGCCTCGCATCTCCTCAGCTGCCTGTGTGGTCGAGCCATGCCAGGGGCAGCGACCTGGATGCCACCTGCCGCAGCAAGTCCATCCCGCTTTGCGGCGGGCTCTGGTGAAAGCCAGCAGCACCTTAGACTCTGCTCCCTGGTACGGTCTGAGTCATCTGCCACACAGTGAGTGTTACATGACGGTTATAGGAAGCTACTGATTTCAGTTATTTTTTCCAAAGGGTGTGCAACCAAATATTAAGTTAAGAAGTTAAAGGGGTACTCTGGTGAAAAACTTTTTTTTTTTTGTTTTTTGTTTTTTTAATCAACTGGTGCCAAAAAGTTAAACAGATTTGTAAATTACTTCTATTAAAAAATCTTAATCCTTTCTGTACTTATTAGCTGCTGAATACTACAGCGGAAATTATTTTCTTTTTGAAACACAGAGCTGTCTGCTGACATCATGAGCACAGTGCTCTCTGCTGACATCTCTGTCCATTTTAGGAACTGTCCAGAACAGCATATGTTTGCTATGGGGATTTCCTTTTACTCTGGACAGTTCCTAAAATGGACAGAGATGTCAGCAAAGAGCACTGTGCTCATGATGTCAGCAGACAGCTCTGTGTTTCAAACGGAAAATAATTTCCACTGTAGAATTCAGCAGCTAATAAGTACAGGAAGGATTAAGATTTTTTTAATAGAAGTAATTTACAAATCTGTTTAACTTTCTGGCACCAGTTGATTTAAAAAAAAAAAAAAGTTTTTCACCGGAGTACCCCTTTAAGGGTACCAATAATTTTGTCCAGCCCATTTTTGGAATTTGGTGTGACATTATGTCCAATTTGCTTTTTTTCCTCCCTTTTTTGGTTTAGTTCCAATACACACAAAATGAATAAACATGTGTATAACAAAACATGTGTTACTGCAATCCTTTTCTGTGAGAAATACTTCATTTTCTAGAAAAATTTCAGGGCTGCCAACATTTACGACCATGACTCTATGGGGTTAATGCTGCGGAGATTGGCACAATCCGGGTCTCAGCAGCTGTGGCAGGACCCCGGCTGTGATTGACAGCCAGATCTCGACGGCAATCTCCTACAACGCAAGTGCTTTGTGGGAGATCGCTAGTACGTCCGTATGCATATATACAGTTTCGTTAACTTGTCAGCAACTGGGACGTATGCATATGTCCTGTGGCGGGAAGGGGTTTAAGTATAATGGTAGCAAAACTTTTCTCCACAGGACTTTCTTATTATTATTTTTAGCTTTCTGTTTTACAGCCTCTGCAATGTCTGTTAACTGCAAAGTTCATGATAGAATCTATTCTCTAATGGTTTTGTTATCAGCCATTGATATCCAAGCCCTTAATTCTAAAGCCGATATGATATTCTCATAACCTCGTGGTCTGTTGCTGGATATTTCAAACTTGTATGAGCCCATAAAGGGGTTTTCCACAGGAAAGTCTGATCATGGAAAGTCTGACCCATGGGACCCTCAGTCACGAGAGTGCTCTGGCCCCACCCCTAGAAATGCACTAGTGCTGAATAGCAGTGACGGGACGCTCAATCAATCATCAGCTGAGATGTGTGATTGGCTGAACACCCTGTTGATAGGCGATAGACCCCTAAACCCCTTTAACTTCTCTCCTGAAAGAACATTTCAGTTGATTTATGACCACATCAAAATTGACCACTGGTCCTCTTAAAAATCAGCTTAGAAGTTGGCTTAGGAAAGGTGAGATAAGGACTTAAGAGAGTATTTAACCTTACTTCTGCACATCACTCATAAGAGGACACTGCAGAGGGTGTAGAATGAAGGGTAAACACAATTTTAATTAGGACCTACTGTACCACAATGAGTAAAAAATTTAAATATGTAAAGTGCCCACAGTCTTTAGTGTGTACATGTGTTTTCATCAAAAATGGAAAAAAAAACCTGCATTTACTTGATTAATGTTTTTTGTCCCTAGATCCATAGATCTGTGCTGTTCTGTTGGATTTTTTTCCAGCAGTTCCTCCCACTTCAGAGACCCCTTGTAACACTCACAATAGTAGTAGTAGTGCTGCTGGATGTTGATCCTCCAACCTGTGTGGTAGATGACATGGGCTGTATTAGGGAGCAGAGTGTTGGTCTTCACCAGAGCCCGCCGCAAGGCAGGATGGGCTTGCTGCGGAAGGCGACACCCAGGTCGCTAGCCCTGATACGACTCAACCACACAGGTAACTGGGCAAGACGAGGTACAGAAGGATGAGGCAAAGGCGTAGTCAGACTTATCAGAATGTAAGGGCAGGCGGCAAAGGTGCGTAGTCAAATAACGTAGCTGAAGGGTCAAAATACATGGGCAAGGCAAATAGATAATAAGAACACTTAATCTCAGGCTAGGGGCACTGAAGATCCGGCAGGGAAGTGCGGGAGGTGGAGGAACTTTTAACTGAGGCACAAGTGATTACTTAATTATTGGGCGTACTGGCCCTTTAAATTTCCAAGCTCCAGCGGGTGCGCCCTAGGGGACGGGGACACTCGCGCCGGAGCAGAGAAGCAGAGGAGGAGGCAGAAGGAGCATGTGGTGAGGGACGGGCTGGGATTCGCATGCGAGCGCGTTCCGCAATGCGAATCCTAGCCCCGCCGGTTGCAGCAGGAGTCGGGGCCATAGTGGAGGCAGGCGAGAAGCGGGGAGGTGAGCGTTCACCATAACACCCCTTTTTTGCAGTTTTGCAGTTTTCCACTGCACGTGAACCTCTCCACCAGCAGTGTTCTACTTTCTGCCCTAAAGTTTTTGCTGCTAATGACTACAGCCCCAAACATAGTTGGGGACATTTATCATCGTTGCTTTGGTAAGCGAGTTCTGTAGGCCTTTTTTTAAGTTTTGCTTATGTAGGACATATTCATCATACTATCACAGGGGGTTGATACATTTGTCTTACATAAGCAAAAACCAATAAATCACATTTGAATATAATTTTTTTTAGGCACACATAAGCAAAAACCAATAAATGACTTCAGAACACCAATTTTCAGCTTTGAAAAAAATTTGATATATATATATATATATATATATATATATATATATGTGTGTGTGTGTGTGTGTTTATTACATTTTTTTACCACTTTTTTCCCCTTAATGTACTAACTAATTTAATTTTTTTTACTTCTCATTTCAGATCCGTGTATCCTGTGAATTACTTTAGATTCGGAGGAGTAAAGTGACCAGCGTTTTTTTTTTTTTTTGTTTAATGTTAACAAAATGGTTAATGAGGGCTTTTGGGGAAGTGTTTTTTTGGAATCATTTTTTTTTAAATGTGTTGTGTTTTTTAAATGTTATTTACTTGACAGGCTTAGTAGTGGAAGCAGTCATATAGACAGAATCCATTACTAAAACGGGCTTAGCGCTAACCACAAAAACAGCTAGCACTAACCCTCAATTATTATCTCAGTACCCACCACCACAGGGGTGCCGGGAAGAGCCACTACCAACAGGCCTGGAGCATCAAAAATGGCGCTCCTGGGCCTAGGTGGTAACAGGCTGGCATTATTTAGGCTGGGGAGGGCCAGTAACAATGGCCCTCGCCCACCCTGGTAACGTCAGGCTGTTGCATAATATTTTTGCATAAATAATTAAATATATAAAAAAAAATCTTTAAACTTTAAAAGTTTAAATTCTAAATGTACGTAAGAATGACTATAATAAAAGCAACAAAAAACCTGTTGGTTATTAAAATAAAAAAATAAACAATCAGTAAAGTAGATGGCCCTACAAAGAAAAACATGATTGAAAATAGGAATACGACACTCCACCAGATATTCTGTATAGGCCAATTTTTATATATTTGATCTGCTTGGTTTAGAGATACATATTATAATGCAAGGTTACAATTATCTATAGCAAAGAAGTAAAAGTAAAAATCAGCAATAGATTCAAAAAAGCGCCATTTTGTCAGTTGGATGATATGTGATAAAATGCTTCTTTGAGCATTATCTTACTGTGCTTTTTGCCAGATGGACAGTAAAACTTTACAATTTGTGGTGACAAACTAGCTAGAAACAAACTTATAGGAAATGTATGGAACTGTACAGCAGAAAGCCAAGGGTTAAATCCATTGCATAGAAGACAGGATGTGCCAGGCTGTGTCGATCTGTCGTCACATTCTATGGTGATGACAGTACCTGATACTGTTCTCAGCCAGACAGGTAGTTAGATTAACACAATCAACATCTGTCAGGAAATATGTTCAGGATCCCTGCGCTTGGTGCAATGTGGCTAGGAGAAGGAGTCAAACTGCGCCTAATTTGTTTTATTAGTCAAATTGCCATCATTAGGCACCAAACCGCCTGAAGGAACTCAGCAGTGTATTCCCTCATTTAAGGTAGCATGGCGTGTTACTCTAGCAGGTGCAGAAGTCGAACCAAGCAGTAAATTAGCCCACGGCTCTATTCCAGATGTCCTATGGATCGTGCAAAAACCTGCTTAGAAAATTTGGTGCTTTCTTCTTGTGTATTTTGTGTCTTTAACCTGTTGCGGAACTCCTATGAGGTGATGAGGCAGCTGGAAGTTGGCCATGCAGAGAACATCTGGCTGACTCTGCAGAGACTTTTACTGTATTTTTCTGCTTGACAATCAAATGATGAGACTTTATTAAGCACTGCATGCATGAGATGCTGCTCATGGGGGTTCGAGCATAAGAAAGAGGTAAAGACTGAGGTAATGAAAAAAGACTATACTACCCAATACTGTGCATAAAATATTAACCAAACAAGAAATGGACTGTATAAAAAGAGCAGAGCACATATCAAATGTGCAAGAAATTTCATGTGAGTGATTTGGAAGCGCAATGTTTCAGGGAAATGGAGAAAAACCCGTCTAAAAAACAAGGATTTGTCAGTAAAGGGCATAAAATGGTGGCTTGAATCATAGAAAAGAACAATGATGCAACAACACAGTTTTGCAATAGTAAATTTAAGTGATTAGTAATGGTCATCTTTGCCATAGTAGTAAGTTTTATAAAAGGGAATCCGCAAATGCTGAATTTTAGCACAACCAAGTGAAGACTCTTGAGTATTAAAACTTCAGAAGAACTATTTAACAAACTGGGCAATCTCTACTGTATGTAGCACATTAAAAAAAGCTTTATCTGTGTATGTCTGCAGAGTCTATGTATGGTTTTGGGGTTCAGTTATAAAAGAATATTTTTTATATAATTATAATAACAATTGAACTTGAAAATGTATCTAGGAGCTACTATTTCTCTACTGAGCTATCCAGCATACACACATATGAATTATGTCTGCTCATTGACTTTTTGCCATAAAACAGCATGCTAGTTTCCCACCAACCGTCATGACTGTGTAGTTAAAGGGTCAATAAACCTAAAGTCTGTTATACCCTATAAGCATTTATCTCTGGCTGGGTAGACACTACATATAGTTTTCTTCAATTTTAGATTTGATGGAAAGTCTAAGAAAATCTTTGCTTGTGCACAACTTATCTCTTATACGACGATTCAAGACACCAGGCATTCCTATATATACTACATTCATATTTCCAAGTCAGGTGGAAGTTTTTGCTTATAAAGTTTAACTAGACAGATAGATTCCAGGTATCTGTAAGTCCATATGACCTGCAATGTGGGCATCATGGGAGGTTTAGAAAAACTATTTAATAAACACTTCTGGAGGAGGAGCGCAGTAGGGAGGATGTGTACCTATCTCTTTACAGTATCCTGCTGTATGGAAATGATTACCAGATGCAGAAAACTAGGCACAGTGGTATCTCTGCAAAAAAAAAAAAAAAAAAAAGTAAGGCATATCCAGAGGCTGAGTTTCATAATTATGGCTCTACGTAAGCAAATGGAGCAGCATCACAAGGCCTGACTAGAAGTATCACTAGTCCACCACTGCCTGCTGTATGCTGGCTACAACTATCGGAAGTTCACCAGTGCCTACTTTCTGGTGATTACCACAACTACCACCAGTCCACCACTGTCTGCTGGATACTACTAGCACTAGTCCACCACTGCCTGCCGTCTGCTGGCTACTACTAGAACTAGTCCACCACTACCTGCTGTCTGATGATGATGACTACTATAAGGCTAGAATTCCACTAAGGTTTTTTCCCACCAACAAAAACATAAAAAACTGCCACAGCTTATTCCTGCGTTTTGGTAGTTTTTCTGGTGTTTTTGCTGGTGTGTGGAAACAGTTAATTTTGTACCCTGTGGCAGTTATTTACTGCCTTCAGGGTACCACTCTGTGGTCCAGATGCTGCAAAATGAGTGGACCATGGAGTGGAAGGAGTTGAGGAGGGATGCATAGCATTACTACTCACCTCTGCCGGCTGTATAGTATACAGGGGTGCATAGGACTCCCTGCTCCTATAGCCCCTTTGGGCCATCTATAGATGTCTGTGTATACTGTATATACAGATGCCGACGTCCACTTACATCCCTTGCCTTACCACTCCTGGCTCCAGGCTGTAGTAGCTCCACCTCCTAATAACATCATCACTAGAGGGCGGAGCTACCCAGACCCAGCCAGAGAAGCATGATGGGATAAGTTGACGCTTCTGTTTACAGTATATACAGCCTTCTATAGATGGCTGTATATACTGTATAGCCCCAAAGGGTTATTCAGCACTGATCTGAAGAGCTGGTTAACCCATTTCTTGCTTGGTTGGCCCATAGGGCTCAGCTCAGCAAGGGGTTAGGTGAACCAGCGATGTGTATACTGCATACACATCGCAGGCTCACTGTAAATTCTTGCTGGGCAGTGGATACATGACATATATCTACTGCTCAGCATCAGCTGTGCTCCTGGCTGTATAGCCGCAAGCACAGCTGTGTCCCGATCTCTGCAGGGGCAGCTTCCAGCACAGCACTAAGCTATAGAAACTGTATGGCTGCGGAGGGAAGTAATGATGCTATGAATCACTACTTCCCTCCAGAGATACTAACACTATGGCGTTTTTTTAAAAGCAAAGTTGTGATTTAGCACAACTGCCAGATCACAGGAAAACACCGGGCTCAGGGGAAAAAACACCAAACCCAAAAACCCAAAGTGGGTTTACCGTTTTTGGTTTCCCTATTGACTCCATGTTAACATCTGGCCACAGCGTTTTTCCAGAGGTAAAACACTGTGCAACTGTTTTGGTGTTTTTTTAGGCAAAATGCCCCCAAAAAAATCCAAGTGGAATTCTAGCCTAACTCTCATGAGTCCACCACCCCTACTGTTGCTACTACCAGCTAGGTCTATACATACACCTCCCATGATCCCCAAAAAAGTATACATTTTTTTTTACAGTTTTTCATACAAAACCTATTTCTTCTTCACCAATTCCAGTTGCAATCCTCACAAGGGGGAATTTTTGGAATGCTTGGAAAAACTATTACATATTCTTCATTTGCCAGCCACTAAACCTTTTGCCACTTCTAAAAAGAAAGAACTTTTTAAAAGTTCCCTGAACTCAAATTATTATCCAAACATTTCAACAAATATGAATGACATTTTTCATTTAATTGGAAAGTTGTAGTTGAGTTGTGTTGTAAAATCCTTTTTAAAGGGGTACTCTCCCCTAGACATTTTATCCTCTATCCAACTGCCGTCACGCCCCCTCCCATAGACCTGCATTGAGGGGGCATGCCAGTGACGTCACAAGCCTCCTACCCGCATCACCAGTCATCCGGCATGGAGTGAAGTTCGCTCTGTGCACTGGATGTCTGTGGTGCCGCAGCCTAGATTGCAGGGGATCGGATAGGGGATAAGATGTCTAGGGGCGGAGTACCCCTTTAACACCATACTAGTTTTCTTTATTTTATGTAGTGAGTGCTCATTTCATATTTTCTATTTTCATACATCTAGAAAGTACAGCCATGGCAGATGTTTAATAATATGTTCTATGTATAGTGTTTGCAAGGTTAAACACAGTTAAGGTTTGTCAAAAGGGTAGCAGGTGAATTTTCCAGACACCTTCACGTGAAGCCCTATAGAATTTCCTGCATGTAATGTATCCCACCAGCGAATGTTCAGTGAGTCTATTCCAAATAACCATCTCTCCAAAACAATCAGGAACGGAGCCCAGAATAAAGATGTTTCCATAAATATAATTAGATTACTATTAATTAGAGTTGTTAAGTGCTAGTTACGCTTCTGCTGGTATCACCATTTGGAGGTTTAACGAACAGCCCCAATGGGGCTACTTCTGTGAGATTTTAATTAGGTCTGGCAATGCTTTTTACCCAGGCATTCTCTGCGCATACATACCATCGCTCATCAATATTTCATTTCATTACCACTGTTGCCGTGCTAGACGCATCTGACTTAAGAGACAAAATATGCTTATTTATTAATGAGGTAAAACATATACAACTTGTCAGCTTTTGTTACTTTAGACTCATTTTGTATCAGAATGGAAGGGGGAAATACCATAGATAAATCTGCAAAAAAATACATTTAAAAACTTTTCAAATTTTTTTTTAAATGTTATTATGCGATATTATAAAACATAATGTTGAACATATTTTACATGTTTTGTATCTCTCTGTATACTACATTTGGCAGGATGTGAAATGTTTCACCAAACATATGCCCTGGAAGGGTATGAAACTGTATGCCTATATAGTTGCATCTGTATGCTTTTACTCTCTTTACGTAAATACGTAAATATATCCAGTAGAATTATTTTTTTCTGATCACAGACAAATACCGAAATGTTTTTTTTCAGTTTTTCTATTTTATGATTTACATTTATTTTTTGTTTTTAGTCCATTATTATGGAAGCAGCTATCTCACCCTGAACTGCTTTAACAGGATTTAGAGGTATGCTTTACAGAAAGAGCAATGGACATAATGGCTATAGCTTAAAGGGGTACTCCCGTGGAAAACTTTCTTTTTTTAAAATCAACTGGTGGCAGAAAGTTAAACAGATTTGTAAATTACTTCTATTAAAAAATCTTAATTCTTCCAGTACTTTTTAGGGGCTATGTACTACAAAGGAAATGCTTTACTTTTTAGATTTCTCCGATGTCATGACCACAGTGCTTTCTGTTGACCTCTGCTGTCCATTTTAGGAACTGTCCAGAGCAGCATATGTTTGCTATGGGGATTTTTTTTCCTGCTCATTACAGTTCCTAAAATGGACAGAACACTACATCTCAGCTAAGTTTAAGGCTTAGTGGCATGAATGAAAACTGAAAGATCTCAGGACTTTTTTTTTATAATAAAGATAGTAAGATGGAAAATTAGGAAAAGAACTCAACAAAAAAAAATTCACATAAAAACTTAATTTAAACAATGGGTTATTTACTGATGAAACATTCCCCTTAAAGCGGACCTGTAACATTAAAAATTGTAATAGACAATAAACATAAAAATTCTGCAGCCCTCATCCAACTAGAGAATGTCCACTGCTATTGAATATAGGTCTTCAAAAGTGTCTAGGGTCACATGTTTAAAGAATGCTGTGTTACAATTCCTGAATCTTGCAGAACCTCAACTAAAGTAAGTAAATGACAGCCCCCAAATTGCCGTGGCCAGGAATCCATGCTGGATGAAGTTATCAAGTTTGTCAGGTCGAACTCACAGCCACTTGTGATTCATTAACCAATTTTAAACTGGCCCTGACTTGGCCACCTGACAATTCTCTAGTCGGTAGCATCTGGAACTTCCATGCTGGGACACCACACAACTATATTTTTATTTGGCCAGGTTGATCCCTTTCTTAGCAGCTCTAAAATCTGGCTAGTAAAGCGTTGCAGTCTTACTCTATAATGCCCATAGGACTAACTATAGGGGCTGCAGAGGGTACGATTGCACCAGGACCCAGGAGCCTGAGGGGCTTATAAGGTCTCACTTACTTATGGGAGTTATTACCAGTACTAACTGAAGCATTATGGCTGGGGGCCCTCTAACAGTTTTTACATTGGAGCTCAACATCTTCAAGTTAAGCCAATGATGATGCCCACATGTCCTAATAGGTCATCTATCTATCTATAGACAGCAGTTGTCTTTTAGGAGACACATACTAAAAAGGTCATCTATCTATCTATCTATCCATCTATCAATTTGTAAATGTATCATGTTTAGTTTCTTGGCATGTGTGTTTGTATCTTTCACAGTAGATTACTCCAAATCTGGTATAAAAAAGTATATGTTCAAATGCATGTTGATGCCATTCTTACATGTCCTTTACCCGAGCATGAGAGAATTAGGTATGGGAGTTTCCAAGCAATGTCATCTTGGCTATGAAACATCGAAATGGATAAGAAAAATCTGACCTAGTGGGCGGTTATGGATGGAGAGGGGAGGTTAGTTATGTTGACTCAACTAATAAAGAATAGATAGTGATGAGCTGGGAGTCGTGATTCATGACTCTCATTTAGTATAAGAGCCACAATCTTATCGGATGGGATCAATTAACAAAGTCTGTCTAGATGATTGTTGACCAGTCAGAGAGGACAAAGAAAAGAGATGTAAAGAGATGCAGTGATACATAAAACGAGAGGCAATATACCTGTCTAGAAAATAGGCCATTTAAATATCTGAAACACGTGATTGCTATCTCAATTCATGTAGATCTATGTGCTTCTTTTTATTATGCTGTACTGTTCACCACTTTAAGTCATTTTCTGAAAGACAGCTTATCATACCCTCGACTCTACCCTCGTCTGCCTGCAGCATAGTATCTCTCCTATATACCTCATGTGTGAATATAAAATGGGATTTTGTAGTTCTGCTGAACTGAAATATATCAATCTATTTGCTCAGGAACACCAAAAATTACAGATGTTTTGTAATGGATTTGGTAGCCATTCCCTATCTGGCATAGTAACAACTATTTATTCTGAACAATAGATTAATGGTAAACAAATAAAAAAGGTAAGTATTCCTTTAAAAGCAGTTGCACTGAGCATTTAGTTAGGCACTGAACTTGACAGTTAATCATTGCCTTAGGCTCTGTAGACGTCCCGGCTCAGGATGACGCTGATTTATTTTTTCCCATACTGGGCACAGCCAGAAAAAAGGTTCAGCCCTAACATGTAGTATTTTCAATGACAAACACAATTTTTTTTAGTATAGAGTTCTGGTGACCAAGTGTTTGCATGAATACGTCAACGTAATTGTTTCCATGATAAATGACAATTTTGAAACAATATAATAAAAGGCAAAGTTGAAATGTATGTAAGTCAGGGTCAGCTCCAGACAATAGAAAATCATCATAGTGTGATATGACAAAAAATAATGTTTTTATTTATTTATTCATTCCTTTATCTATCTATTTATCTGTCTATCTATCTTTTTATTTATTTATTCATTCATTTATCTATTTATCTATCTATCTATCTATATAATACCTATTTATTAATTAATCAGAATTAGTTTTTTTTATTACAGTGTTTTATTTGTAAAATGGGAAAAGTGGGTGATTTCAATTATTATTTGGGGGGAGTTTTACATTTCTTTTATTTATCTCTGTATTTGTGTATTTGCTACGAAGAAAAAAAAGATGGGGGACCATTCTCTCAGTGTGGAGATTCCATAATATTTTCAGTAGTTCTGAATAGTTCAGTTAGTATATTGACTAGATTCCAAATGCAGCTATGATACTATCATATGAGTGCAGGAGGGAATGGGTTAGTACAGCTGCCACGTGTTGCAGCCGAGAATCCTCAGGCTTCACAGATAGAAAACGTTTGGGAGAGAGGTAGCTATATGGTTCCCAGGCCTCAGGGAAAGTAAACTAGCATTCAAACATTAGGCTCAGTCCTCAAGCTAGAAGCTGTTACCGGATATAACCATAAAGCAACACACAGAGCTGTTACTTCTAATATCTGCTTTATAACTCACATTTAGTATTTTCAAGGCTTTACTGAAATAGAAATAAAAAAATTAAACATGTTCTCTTTTTTCTTTCTCCTTTCTTTCTTTTCTATCTACCTTTTTCTCTCTATATATATCTCAGTATATGACATACACATTAATGGTACTTCCATAATTTTCTACACACACACACACACACACACACACACACACACACACATATATATATATATATATATATATATATATATATATATATGCTGCTTTCTTTATAAACAGCTCCTGTCCTCAGGTTGACTCATACACTTCAGTAGAACTACAATCCCACACACAAACTATGTTTTCATTGTAATCATGGATAGCGCTAGCGCCTTTCCTTATTCTGTATATATTTTATATATATATATATATATATATATATATATATACAGAATAAGAAAAGACACTATCCATGATTACAATGAAAACATAGTTTGTGTGTGGGATTGTAGTTCTACTGAAGTGTATGAGTCAACCTGAGGACAGGAGCTGTTTATAAAGAAAGCAGCAGCTTTTTAAAGAAAAATCTTGAATAAACTCCTTAATATATATACATACATAAATACATGCAGATATATATACTCACTGGCCACTTAATTAGTTCTGAGTTAGACACCCCCTTTTGCCTTGAGAACTGGCTTCATTCTTTGTGTTATACTTTCTACAAGGTGCTGTCACATTCCTCAGAGATTTTGGTCCATATGGACATGATGGCATTACAGAGTTGCTGCAGATTTGTCGGCTGCACATCCATGATGCAAGTCTCTCATTCTACTACATCCTAAAAGTGACCTATTGGACTGAGATCTGGTGACTGTGGAGGCCATTGGAGTACAGGGAACTCATTGTTATGTTCAAGAAACCAATTTTAGATGATGTTCAATTGGTAATAAGAATGATCAAGAAAATATCCCCCACATCATTACACCACCAGCTTTTGAACTGTCCATACAAGGATGGACCTTTGCTTTTATGTTGTTTATGGAAAATTCTGTCTTGCTCATCAGACCAGGTTATGTTTTTCCAGTGTTTCATTGTCCAATTTTGGTGAGCCTGTGGGAATTGTAGCCTCAGCTTCCTGTTCTTAGCTGACAGAAGTGGCACCTGGTGTGATCTTCTGCTGCTGTCACACATATGCTTCAAAGTTTAACATTTTATTCATTCAGAGATAGTATTCTGCATACCTTGGTTGCAATGAGTGGTTACTGTTGCCTTTTTGTTTTTCCGAACCAGTCTGACAATTCTTCTTTGACATCAACAAGGCATATTTGTTCACACAACTGCCGCTAACGGATATTTTCTCTTTTTCTTACCATTCTCTGTGAACACTAGAGATGTTTGTGTGTGAAAATTACAGTATATCCGCAGTTTCTGAAATACCTAAAATACTCAGTCTGGCACCAACAACCATGCCATGTTCAAGGTAACTTAAGTGCCCTTTCTTCCCCATTTTAAGGCTTGGTTTAAACTTCAGTAAATTGTCCTGACCATGTCTACATGTCTAAATGCATGTTGCTGCCATGTGATTGGCTATTTAGCTATTTGTATTAACAAACAATTGTACAGGTGTACCCAATAATGTAGCCGGTTTGCACTGTGCACCACATTGACCCAGAGAGGTGATGGGAGGGAGATGGTCACCAAACACATGTGATTCCTTAACACTTCTAGTCCAAAGTGTGACTTTTGTGTAGTTAAGATCTCAGGGCCTGAGTGGAATAAAAGAGCTCCTGAGTACAGGTTTACATCATGGGAATGGACAGGCGCACCTCTCATGATAATAGTATTCCCTAACAGCAGTGGTCTTTTCCAGCAGGATAATGTGCCTTTCCAGACTGCAAACATTGTTCGGGAATGGGTTTAGGAACATGACAGTTTAAGATGTCCCTTTGGCTTCTCTCTCCATCCAATGGAGCACCTGTGGGATATGCTGGAAAAACTAGTCAGATTTTTTGGTGACATGATAGGAAAGTGATTGAACTGTTATCTAACTGGTGTATATACATACTTAATAATTAGCACTATATTCTTTTCTTTACTAATTTACTGTCATTTTCCCAATATTCTCAGTTTAGAGGCTTTGAGGAGAATTACAGTTATAGAGCAATAAAACCACCTTCCTCATATTGTGTAGACCCTCCCGTCCACCTTGAGTTTCCAGATGCCATCTGGCAGCCTGGAATGTTGTCAGTCTGTTGCTGGTTAAAGGGGGACTATCTCCAGTTTATAGGTCCCCCTTTAATTGAAAATGGCAGACCAGTAGGCAGAGTGGGAGAACCACAGGGATTAATGAGAGAATGTGAGAACAATGGGGGTCTTAACCCCATTACTCCTAAACTGTGTATGTCTCTGTATACTAGGCTTCTTCTAGGTCCCTAGTATTTCTTTAGTGCATAGTTATTGTTTTTGGATTATTTTTAGTTTGTTTATCATGTATGTGACCAAGAGAACAAGTATTTTAAATGTATATATCTTACAAGCCCAAGTGCTGTGTTTACTTGTGTTTATCAGTTAACAGAGTAGCTATTACAACGAGGGCCAGAGGCATAGCCGTATGAAGTTCAGAGATAGCAGTCATATCATATAACCTATTTAAGATTTAGCATTGGGGCTCCGAAGCTTCGAGTAACACCTCTGCCAGATTGGATGCATACACATTATTGCATTTTTTTGTATGTATATTGCAGCAAGGACTGTATTTAACCCCTTGGGGACGGAGCCCATTATGACCCTAAGGACGGGAGCATTTTTTGCAAATCTGACCACTGTCACTTTAAGCATTAATAACTCTGGAATGCTTTTACTTATAAATTTGATTCCGAGATTGTTTTATCGTGACATATTCTACTTTATGTTAGTGGTAAATTTTCGGCGATACTTGCATCCTTTCTTGGTGAAAAATTTTAAAATTTCATGAAAAATGTGAAAATTTTGCATTTTTCTAACTTTGAAGCTCTCTGCTTATAAGGAATATGGATATTCCAAATAAATTATATATTGATTCACATATACAATATGTCTACTTTATGTTTCCATCATAAAATTGATGAGTTTTTACTTTTGGAAGACACCAGAGGGCTTCAAAGTTCAGCAACAATTTTCCAATTTTTCGCAAAATTTTCAAAATCGGAATTTTTCAGGGACCAGTTCAGGTTTGATGTGGATTTGAAGGGTCTTCTGGTTAGAAATACCCGATAAATGACCCCATTATAAAAACTGCACCCCTCAAAGTATTCAAAATGACATTCAGTAAGGGTGTTAACCCTTTAGGTGTTTCACAGGAATAGCAGCAAAGTGAAGGAGAAAATTCAAAATCTTCATTTTTTACACTGGCATGTTCTTGTAGACCCAGTTTTTGAATTTTTACAAGGGGTAAAAGGAAAAAAATTCTCTCAAAATTGGTAACCCAATTTCTCTCGAGTAAGAAAATACCTCATATGTGTATGTCAAGTGTTCGGCGGACGCAGTAGAGGGCTCAGAAGCGAAGGAGCAACAATGGGATTTAGGAGAGTGAGTTTTTCTGAAATGGTTTTTGGGGGGCCTGTCCCATTTAGGAAGCCCCTATGGTGCCAGAACAGCAAAAAAAAACCACATTGCACACTATTATGGAAACGACACCCCTCAAGGAACATAACAAGGGGTACGGTGAGCCTTAACACCCCACAGGTGTTTGACAACTTTTTGTTAAAGTCGGATGTGTAAATGAAAAAAAAATATTTTTCCACTAAAATGCTGGTTTTTCCCCAAATTTTACTTTTTTACAAAGGGTAGTAGGAGAAAATGCCCCCCAAAATTTGTAACCCCATTTCTTCTGAGTATGGAAATACCCCATGTTTGGACGTCAAGTGCACTGCGAGCGAACTACAATGCTTAGAAGAGAAGGAGCGCCATTGAGCTTTTAGAGAGAGAATTTGTTTGGAATGGAAGTCGGGGGCCATGTGCATTTACAAAGCCCCCCGTGGTGCCAGTGGACAGTGGACCCCCCCACATGTGACCCCATTTTGGAAACGACACCCCTCACGGAATGTAATAAGGGGTACAGTGAGTATTTACAACCCACTGGTGTTTGATAGATCTTTGGAACAGTGGGCTGTGCAAACAAAAAAATAAAATTTTTCATTTTCACATACCACTGTCCCAAAAATCTGTCAGACCCCTGTGGGGCGTAAATGCTCACTGTACCCCTTATTACATTCCGTGAGGGGTGTAGTTTCCAAAATGGGGTCACATGTGGGTATTTATTTTTTTGCATTTATGTCAGAACCGCTGTAAAATCAGCCACCCCTGTGCAAATAACCAATGTAGACCTCAAATGTACATGGTGCGCTCTCACTCCTGAGCCTTGTTATGCGCCCGCAGAGCATTTTATGCCTACATATGGGGTATTTCCGTACTCAGGAGAAATTGCGTTACAAATTTTGGGGGTCTTTTTTTTCCTTTTACCTCTTGTGAAAATAAAAAGTAAAGGGCAACACCAGCATGTTAGTGTAAAAAATTTTTTTTTTACACTAACAGGCTGGTGTAGACCCCAACTTATAAGGAGTAAAAGGAGAAAAAGCCTCCCAAAATTTGTAGTGTAATTTCTCCCGAATTCGGAGATACCCCATATGTGGCCCTAAACTGTTTCCTTGAAATACGACAGGGCTCCAAAGTGAGAGAGAGCCATGCGCATTTGAGGACTAAATTAGGGATTGCATAGGGGTGGACATAGGGGTATTCTACGCCAGTGATTCCCAAACAGGGTGTCTCCAGCTGTTGCTAAACTCCCAGCATGCCTGGACAATCAGTGGCTGTCCGGAAATGCTGGGAGTTGTAGTTTTGCAACAGCTGGAGGCTCCATTTTGGAAACACTGCTGTACAATACGTTTTTCATTTTTATTGGGGGGGGGGGGGACAGTGTAAGGGGGTGTATATGCAGTGTTTTACTCTTTATTAGGTGTTAGTGTAGTGTAGTGTTTTTAGGGTACGTTCACACTGGCAGGTTACGGTGAGTTTCCCGCTAGGAATTTGCGCTGCGGCGAAAAATTTGCTGCAGCTCATGCTTGAAGCAGGAAACTTGCTGTAAACCCGCCCGTGTGAATGTACCCTGTACATTCACATGGGGGGGGGGGGGCAAACCTCCAGCTGTTTCAAAACTACAACTCCCAGCATGCACGGTCTGTCAGTACATGCTGGGAGTTGTAGTTTTGCAACAGCTGGAGGCACACTGGTTGGAAAACCTTCAGTTAGGTTCTGTTACCTAACTCAGTATTTTCCAACCAGTGAGCCTCCAGCTGTTGCAAAACTACAATTCCCAGCATGTCTGATCACAGAAGGGCATGCTGGGAGATGTAGTTATGCAACAGCTGGAGGTACGCAACTACAACTCCCAGCATGCCCAGACAGCTGTTTTCTGTGTGGGCATGCTGGAATTTGTAGTTTTGCAACATCTGGAGTGCTACAATTTAGAGACCACTGAACAGTGATCTCCAAACTGTGGACCTCCAGATGTTGCAAAACTACAACTCCCAGCATGCCCAGACAGCAAACAGCTATGTGGGCATGCTAGGAGTAGTAGTTTTGCAAGATCTAGAGGGCAGTATAGAGATCACTGTGCAGTGGTCTCTAAAGTGCAGACCTCCAGCTGTTGCAAAACTACAAATTCCAGCATGCCCACACAGCAAACAGCTGTCTGGGCATGCTGGGAGTTGTAGTTTTGCAACATCTGGAGGACTACAGTCTAGAGACCACTATAGTGGTCTCAGACTGTAGCCCTCTAGATGTTGCTATGCAACAACTCACCGGCTTCCGTCGCATCCGGGAGCCGTCCTCTTCTGCCGCACGCCGCCGCAGATCTCCGTCGCTGCTGCCGATCCCCGTCGCTCCGCTGCCTCCGGAGGGGTAAGTGGACTCCGGCGCCGCTCCTCTTCGTTTTCCCCGTTCTGCCCCGCCTTTTGTGGGAGGCCAGGACGGGGAAAACGAAAGTAAACCCCTCCGCCCCTGATCTGCTATTGGTGGTCACGTCTAGACCACCAATAGCAGAGATAGGAGGGGTGGCAACTCTGCCACCTCACTCCTATCGCTTTAGGGGGATCGTGGGTGTCTTAGACACCCGCGATCCCCCTTTTATTCCATTTCACCGGGTCACCATAGACCCGTAATGACCCGGAATCGGCGCAAATCGCAAGTGTGAATTCACATGCGATTTGCGCCGATCGCCGACATGGGGGGGTCTAATGACCCCCCTGGGCATTTGCACGGGGTGCCTGCTGATAGATATCAGCAGTCACCCCGGCCCGGTCCCTGCCCGGCGCGCGGCGGGGGCCGAAATTCCCACGGGCGTATGGATACGCCCTTCGTCCTTAAGTACCAGGACGCAAGGGCGTATGCATACGCCCTTCGTCCCCAACAGGTTAATGGATGTTATTAGAAAAAAAAGTATCAATAAACTAATACAATCTCCAGGAAAAGAGAGGGAATAGAAACAGAGTTCCATGCTAAAAAGCCACGGAATGGCAAAAAAAAGCTGCATTGGGAGCCGTAATTTTTTATGTAATCCTTTGGCAGTACAAGAGCTGTTATCTGTAAAGAAATCTGTCATCCTCTAACAATAATAAGATGACTCTGTTCTACTTGTCCCAGTCTACACACCAAAGCTGACAAATGATCTGCAGAGATGAGGAAATGTCACCTTTTTGTGCCTGCTTCGATGACCAATGTCCGGACAGGAAAGAACACTTTGCTGACAGTGGCTTATAGTTTGTAAAATGCAAGATTTATGGTATCTTTTGGTAACGAATAGTCCTGTTTTGAAGTTATTAAGATATACAACTATTTGCATGGAGAAAGAGATGAGTATTTCACTTTGGCAAAAGTGATTTACAACAAAGTGGGCAACAGCAAAAGGTAGACACCCATTGAACAGATCTCTCTGATCCCGGCATTTTACCCTGTGTGTACCAATGTTTAAAGCTGGTACTGAAAGTTTTTAAAATGTGAAAATATATGCTGAGTCATCTGAGAAGACCTGAAGACATGGAACGGGAAAATAAATTGATAGTTTTCATATGTTTTTAAATGAATACTCCAGTGGGAAACATTTTTTTTCTAATCAACTGGCTTCAGAAAGTTAAACAGATTTGTACTTCTATTAATTACTTCTATTTAAAAATCTTAATCCTTCCAGTACTTATCAGCTGCTGTCTGCTCCAGAGGAAGCTGAGTTGTTCTTTTCAGTCTTTTCTAGCTAAATATACAGTAGTTACTGCCTCGCTACTCTGTGACAGGTGATCCTCTATCCTCCCAGTTGCTACTAATTACCGCGTTTGCTGGGCCATCCTACCTTCTTTTATGCATGTACTCTATGTATCTGTTGTTCTACTGAAAGGATAGTGCAAGCAGCATTAGTAGGTGTATAGGGTCGTATTAATGGAGTCATGGATATGGAGGTTGTAGATATGAGTGAGGAGCCTATACCAGACGCAGGCAGACAGGACGCAGGGGCCTTTTGCTCAGTTTGTAAAATAAAAGATGAGATTCAGATTATGAGCACTAAGGCACTTGAGCACAGGGTTATGGTGTTAGCGGACAAGGACGCACGTTCCTTTTGGACTATTAATTTGTTACAAGCCTATCAAGAGTGTGGCCGAGCCCCTAGAGGCCTAAGGATATATAAAGTACCATCCCAGTTTCAGGACAATCCTGATTTTGTACAATCCTGGACAGGCCTGGACAGAAGCACATAAGGTGCATGCATCTACTTTGGTGAAACTGGTGTTGGACCAAGGCAGATCTGAGTATAGCACCATTACAGAAAATCTCTGTAGAATTAAAATAGAGTTGAGAACCAGGCTTTTTGCTTCTCAAGCTACCAGTTTGTTAAAAAACCAAGAGAAAAAAATGACGGTATTACAGGCTGATATCAAAGAGCAGAAGCGAGACAAATTTCTTCAATGATACTGATAACACATTCAATTAGAATACACAACATAATCCCACGCAGAGAAGATAGAATAGAAATAATTACAGAAAACATACCTACAAAAACGCCATAGTCAAGATTACTGGACCTCAGAAACAGATACTAGCGCATCTTATGAGGTAGGCAATGAACCCCGTACCAATTCCATTGCACCACAACAAACAGGTCCCCCTTTAGACAAAAATGCACATGGGGAGGGCGCAAGAGGAAGGCCAAGAGGCAAATTTTATCAAAAGAGAAAAGCAGTGACATGGAAAGAGTAGTTGAGGACAACCTAGTAGTTAACTTGACTGATGTCCCCTTCCCTGATTGCACTGTTATAGTTCAAGCTAAAGGCTTTGGTTTAGTTGAACAATTTGACTACACTACATTTGAGATCGATTTATTCAAATCAGTGAGAAAACTGAACTTACATAAGGTTTTTGCTGTTCAGTACCTTGAGCCGAAACCTCCTCATAAAAGTGATGCCCCATGTAGTATTGGGCTTTTGCCCTGTTAAAGATTGTGATAGTGAGGATGCTAATGTGATAAAGATTTTGGCCAATTTAGCCTCCAATGAAAGTGAGTCGTCCTTTGCTTCTAGTGTACAATTCACCGAAGGTAGACCCTCCACTTTCAACCCACTTATTGTTAGTGGTAGCCCTATTGATTTGTTTTTGAAAAATGTAAGTAAAGAGGTAAAAGCATTGGTTTACCCTGTTGATCAGCCCAGCATTTCTTCTGAAGAGCAAAAAGGCATTGATTGGCTTACTGTCAGACACGATCTGGTTGTTTCTCGTGCTGACAAAGGAGGTAGTGTTGTGGTCTAGAACCCAATATGAGCATGAAGCTTTATGCCAATTACAGGACTGTGTATAAACATCTTGCCAGTGATCCGACCATGAAAATACTTGGTCAATTGAGAAACTTTTTGAGGAATAGTGTTGAAAATAGGGCGATTACCAGTAAGACAGCTGAACACTTGATCCCTTTGAGCCCTACTAGATCTAAATGGTATTTATTGCCTAAGGTCCACAAGGCCCAGGTCCCCCCTCTGGGTCGCCCCATTGTGGCCAGTAGAGGCTCAGTTACTGAGTATCTTTCTAAATTTGTTGACTTGTCCCTAAGGCCCCTCTTAAAACACACACCCTCTTACTTAAAAGACACAAGTGATGTACTATTATTTATTAAAGAGTTTTCCTAGCATGATTCTTTTTCGTTGGCCACCATAGACATTGAGAGCCCATACACCCGCATCCCTCATGATTTGGGTGTAGAGGCTATCCGTACTTTACTCCAAGATTCTGACAAATCCCGTGTTTTTATTGATTTTATTTGTCAAGCTTTATTTTTCATCCTCACTCCCAATACCTTTTGTTTTTGCACGGATTGGTATGAGCAATTAACGGGGAACGCTATGGGGAGCCCCACTTCTTGCTCTTATGCCAATCTGCTTTTCGGCTATCTTTAAAAAGTCAGGCTACCTCTGGCAAGTACATGGAGGGCTGTGCTGCCCCCCAAAGAAATGCCACCCCACACCTTTACTGACCCACCGCTAAACCGGTCATGCTGGAGGATGTTGCAGGCAGCAGAACGTTCTCCACGTCATCTCCAGACTCTGTCACGTCTCTCACATATGCTCGGTGTGAGCCTGCTTTCATCTGTGAGAGCACAGGGCGCCAGTGGCGAATTTGCAAATCTTGGTAAACTTGGCACAGAAAGGCTTTAGGAAAAGCTCAGCAAAGAACTCTATTCTTCACTATGCTAGTTCCCATTCTGTCAAATCTAAAGACAGTATTCCCTATAGCCAGTTTTTACGGCTTAAGCGCTATAATAGTGACCATAATAACTTTGAAACTCAAGCCTCTTATCTTACCTCTTGTCTATTGAGAAGAGGATATCCACATCAAGTAGTCCAGCAGGCGCTGGAAAAGGCAAGACAAAAAGAAAGAATGGACTTGGTGCATAATACTAATAAATCTAAACCTGAGACTATTGGTAGTTCTGTTTTCACATTTAAAAATAGTCCTATGAATAAACATATCAGCTCTATTATTCATAAAAACTGGCACATTCTGGGGAATGACCCTGACCTTGAAGATATAGCAACTACTAGACCTATTGTTACTTACCGTAAAAACATCACTATCGGAAAAAACTCTGAATTTAAAATCCCCCAAAAAGTTGGAGGTAAAAAAGACTAACTGGTTGTGACAATGTGCACCTGAAGGAAATAAAAAATGTGGTGCATGCTATTTTTGCAAATTCAATATAGGTACAGCATCAGGACGCATAGGAAGTATCTATTATGCCATACATGATTTAATTACATGTCATAGTACCTATGTAATTTATTTTTTATTCCTATTTTTACTCCTTTTAAAACTGGAAAAGGGGCCCCACACTTTATTCAATGCATACAGGAGGTGCATGGAGGCTCTTGCGAAACATTACAGTTCAGAGGACTTCAAATATTTTGGCGGCAGGACATGGATGTGATAGACATACCCTATTATTATGGGCAGAGGACAGATGGATTATGGATACTGAAGCCCAAGGTCCTCTAGGCTTTAACAATAAGATTGAAATGTCCCCATTCTTACATTACTATTAGTGCTGACTTACCATGGTCCATAAAGTTTAAGGATAGGTTTTTGTGTATTTACCTTTTTCACATCACATGATCTATCATGTCACCTGATGTCACCTGATGAATTGTTCTGTTCTATTCACTATATAGACGTCCATAGCGCGATGACGTATACAAGGCCGGAAGAAGCGCAGTTGAGCGAAACCTCCGCCAGTCGCCTCTGAGCACCGCATTGCGTCTGTGATGTCCACGTTTGGAGTTTGAAGCCATCGGTCTAACAGTGAGTGCAGTGCATAGCACGTACTTCTATTCATTTGTTCTTTTCAGTCTGACCACAATGCTCTCTGCTGACCCCTCTGTCCATGTCAGGAATTGTCCAGAGCAGGAGCAAATCATCCCCATAGCAAACCTCTACTGCTCTGGACAGTTCCTGAAATAGACAGGTGTCAGCAGAGAGCACTGTGGTCAGACAAAAAAGAACAACTGAACTTTCTCTGTTGTATACAGCAGCTGATAAATACTGGAAGAGTTGATGTGTTTTAATAGAAGTAATTTACAAATATGTCTAACTTTCTGGAACTAGTTGATTAGAATTTTTTCCCCAATGTAGTACCCCTCAACTACTACACATATAGGGGGAGATTTATCAAAACCTGTGTAGAGAAAAAGTTGCCCATAACAACCAATCAGATTGCTTCTTTCATTTTGAAAAAGGCCTTTGCAAAAAGTAAAGAAGAAATCTGATTGGTTGTCAGGGGCAGCTGTACAAATTTTCCTCTGGTTTTGATAAATCTCCCCCAACGTGTTGCAGAATTCCTCAAAGGGTCATTGAACAAGCAATGCTTAAAGAGTACCTGTCCCCAAATTAAACTTTTTAACATACTGCTCAAAAAAATAAAGGGATCACTAAGATAACACATCCTAGATCTGAATAAATGAAGTAATCTTATGAAATACTTTCGTCTTTACATAGTGGAATATGCTGACAACAAAATCACACAAAAATTATCAATGGGAATCAAATGTATCAACCCATGGAGGTCTGAATATGGAGTCACACTCAAAATCAAAGTGGAAAACCACACTACAGGCTGATCCAACTTTGATGTAATGTCCTTAAAGCAAGTCAAAATGAGTCTCAGTAGTGTGTGTGGCATGCTCCTGATGAGGTCTCCTGAGGGATGTCCTCCCAGACCTTGGCTAAAGCATCCGCCAACCCCTGGACAGTCTGTGGTGCAGCGAGACATGATGTCCCAGATGTGATCAATCGGATTCAGGTCTGGGGAACGGGCGGGCCAGTCCATAGCATCATTGCCTTCCTCTTTAAGGGAACTGCTGACACACTCCATCCACATAAGGTCAAGCATTACATAGTTAGTACGGTCGAAAAAAGACATATGTCCATCAAGTTCAACCAGGGAATTAAGGGGTAGGGGTGTGGCGCGATATTGGGGAAGGGATGAGATTTTATATTTCTTCATAAGCATTAATCTTATTTTGTTCCAGGAATGTATCTAATCCTGTTTTAAAGCTGTTAATTGTTCCTGCTGTGACCAGTTCCTGAGGTAGACCGTTCCATAAATTCACAGTCCTCACGGTAAAGAAGGCGTGTTGCCCCTTGAGACTAAACTTTTTCTTCTCCAGACGGAGGGAGTGCCCCCTCGTCCTTTGGGGGGGTTTAACCTGGAACAGTTTTTCTCCATATTTTTTGTATGGGCCATTAATATACTTATATACGTTTATCATATCCCCCCTTAAACGTCTCTTCTCAAGACTAAACAATTGTAACTCCTTTAATCGCTCCTCATAGCTAAGATGTTCCATGCCCCATATTAGTTTAGTCGCGCGTCTCTGCACCCTTTCCAACTCTGCAGTGTCCCTTTTATGGACAGGTGCCCAAAACTGAACAACATATTCCAGGTAAGGCCGTACCAATGATTTATAAAGGGGGAGTATTATGTCCCTGTCCCTTGAGTCCATGCCTCTTTTGATTCATGACAATATCCTGCCGGCTTTGGAAGCAGCAGCCTGACATTGCATGCTATTCTGTAGTCTGTGATCTACAAGTACACCCAGATCCTTCTATACCAGTGACTCTGACAGTTTAATCCCCCCTAAGACATACGATGCATGCAGGTTATTAGTACCCAGATGCATAACTTTACATTTATCCACATTGAACCTCATTTGCCAAGTGGATGCCCAGACACTTAGTCTATCCAAGTCATCTTGTAACTTATGCACATCCTCTATAGACTGTACCGTGCTACAAAGCTTGGTGTCATCTGCAAAGATAGAAACAGAGCTGTTAATACCATCCTCTATATCATTGATAAATAAATTAAACAACAGTGGTCCCAGTACTGAACCTTGGGGTACACCACTAATAACCGGGGACCAATCAGAGTACGAATCATTGACCACCACTCTCTGGGTACGATCCATGAGCCAGTGTTCAATCCAGTTACAAACTAAAATTTCCAAACCCAAAGACCTTAACTTACCTGTCAGACGTCTATGAGGGACAGTATCAAACGCTTTAGCAAAATCCAGAAACACTATATCCACAGCCATTCCTCTGTCAAGGCTTCTACTCACCTCTTCATAAAAGCAAATTAGATTGGTTTGACAACTTCTATCCTTAGTAAACCCATGCTGGCTATCACTTATAATACAATTATCCCCTATGTATTCCTGTATGTAATCCCTTATAAGTCCTTCAAACAATTTACCCACAATGCACGTTAAACTTACCGGTCTATAGTTTCCTGGGGAAGACCTAGAGCCCTTTTTGAAGATTGGCACCACATTCGCCTTGCGCCAGTCCCTTGGCACAATACCAGACACCAGAGAATCTCTAAATATCATGAACACGGGTACAGATATTACTGAACTTACCTCTCTAAGAACTCTTGGGTGTAGTCCATCCGGTCCTGGAGATTTGCTTACATTTACTTTACTTAACTTACCTTGTACCATCTCTACATTAAGCCAGTTCAGTACATTACATGATGTGTTACCAGCACTGACCTGGCCAATGTCAGCTCCTTCTTCCATAGTGTATACAGAACTAAAGAACCCATTCAGTAGCTCCGCCTTCTCTTGATCGCCTGTGACAACCTCCCCATTATCATTATTAAGGGGTCCTACATGCTCTGTCCTTGGTTTTTTTGCATTTATATATCTAAAAAAATATTTAGGATTAGTTTTGCTTTCTTTGGCCACCTGTCTCTCATTTTGAATTTTTGCTGTTTTTATTACATTTTTACAGATTTTATTAAGCTCCTTGTACTGTTTAAATGTTATAGCTGACCCATCAGATTTGTAATTTTTGAAGGCTATTTTTTTGTTGTTTATTGCTCTTTTAACATCATGTGTCAGCCATGTAGGATTTAGTTTTAATCGTTTATATTTGTTCCCCTTTGGTATATATTTAGCTGTATAGTTATTTAGAGTTGATTTAAAGATGTCCCATTTACCTTCTGTATCAGTATTTGAGAACACCTCCCCCCAGTCTATGTCCTGTAGTGCAGATCTCAGCCCAGGGAAATTTGCCTTTTTAAAGTTATATGTTTTTGCCTTCCCCGCCTGTCTTTGTTTTCTACATTTTAAGTCAAAAGTAACTATATTGTGGTCGCTATTCCCAAGGTTTTCCCGCACAGTTACATTACCAACCAGCTCTGCATTGTTGGAAATGATCAGATCCAACAAGGCATCACTTCTTGTTGGGTCCTCCACAAACTGGCCCATAAAATTATCCTGCAATAAATTTAGGAATTGTCGCCCCTTTGTAGTTTTAGCCAACCCCGGACCCCAATCTATATCTGGATAGTTAAAATCTCCCATTATTACCACTGTACCTGCCCGGGCGGCCCTCTCTATTTGTTTATGAAGCTGAACTTCTATCTCTTCAGTGATATTAGGGGGTCTGTAGATTACACCAAATACTATTTTTTCAGTATTTCCCTCCTTTTGTAATTCTACCCACAATGATTCCACATCCTCAGAATCATCACACACTATGGCATCGTTCACACTGACTTTCATACCACTTCTTACATACAGACAGACTCCACCACCTTTTCTGTTCATTCTATCCTTGTGAAACAATGTAAACCCCTGCAGATTGACAGCCCAGTCATGCGAGGAGTCCAGCCATGTCTCAGTGACCCCAACTATATCAATATGTTCCTCCAGTATCAAGGCCTCAAGCTCCCCCATTTTATTTGCTAGGCTTCTGGCATTTGTGAACATACACTTTACATTTCCATCCTTTATGTTATTGGGGTTAATGGGATTCAAGGGTGTAAGTTTTATTTTCCTATGAAGCTTATTCCTATTAACTATTCTAACCCCTCCCTCCGCTCCACCCCCAGGTACATTTATAATTCCCACCTCTCTATCTACACTATCTTCCCCCTCTTTGCTGTAGGTTCCCTCCCCCGAAGTCCCTAGTTTAAACACTCCTCCACCCTTCTAGCCATCTTCTCCCCAAGCAAAGCTGCACCCTCCCCATTGAGGTGCAGCCCGTCCCTACGGTAGAGCCGGTAACCGACAGCGAAGTCAGCCCAGTTCTCCATGAACCCAAACCCTTCCTTCCTACACCAGCTTCTGAGCCACTTGTTTACCTCCCTGATCTCCCGCTGCCTCTCTGGTGCGGCTCGTGGTACTGGTAGTATTTCAGAAAAGACTACCTTGGAGGTCCTTGCCTTAAGCTTGCGGCCTAAGTCCCTGAAATCATTTTTAAGGACACTCCACCTACCTCTTACTTTGTCATTGGTGCCAATATGTACCATGACTGCTGGGTCCTCTCCAGCCCCGCCCAACAACCTGTCAACCCGATCCGCGATGTGCCGAACTCGTGCGCCAGGCAGACAACACACTGTTCGGCGATCCCGGTCTTTGTGACAGATTGCCCTGTCTGTCCCCCTAATAATTGAGTCCCCCACCACTAGTACCTGTCTGGCCTGCCCTGTACTCCTCCCTCCCTCCTTACTGGAGCAGACACCCCCCTGGCGGTCAGAGGCGGTATCCTGCTGCAGTTCTGCTAGCTCTGTAATGGCATCCCCCTCATCTACCAAGCGGGCAAACTTGTTGGGGTGTGCCAGTTCAGGACTAGCCTCCCTGACACTTTTTCCCCTACCCCTCTTTCTAACTGTAACCCAGCTAACTGCCTGACTGTCCTGCAACTCCGTCCCACTGTCCTCCCCCACCTCTATTCCCGAGAGTGCCTGCTCAGTGAGTAGGAGACTCCTCTCCATGTTGTTAATGCTTCTCATTGTTGCCAGTCGCCCCTCTAGATGCAGGATCTGGGCTTCCAAATGGACAACTAGCACACATCTCGCACAACAATATGCACCCTCAAACTGTTGTTCAAGGATTGCATACATTGAACAGGATGTACATTGGACTGCATTTTCCAACATGGAGGCCATCTAGTTATGGGGATTTCACAAATGTATAGGAAAAAACAGACAGTCAAAATTACACTTAAAATTTTTTGTAGACCTTGTGGGTTCAAAAATTAAAACTCACAGCGATCTCAACCTCCTTCTTTCAAACTCCAGTTTTTGAAACTCCTCTTTCACACCCCCTCTTACACAGCAACACTCAGAAAGAGCAAGCTCTCAATAAGAGTCCCAAGCTAAGATTTATACACCTGTGCCCAATCTACTCCTCCTCCCCCTAGAGGTGGAACAGAGAAAAAAAATAAAAAATAAATGAAAAAGGGTGTTTAAACTCTAACAGTTATCCCACTATGTGCAAAAGAGAAAAACTTACCCAAAATATGAATGTGGGCTATAGGCAGTCGCACCCACTCCACAGATTCACTCCGCACAACAGATAATCACAGTTTTTGAAACTCCTCTTTCACGCCCCCTCTTACACAGCAACACTCAGAAAGAGCAAGCTGTCTTGCATTAGGAGGAACCAGGGCCAACCACACCAGCATATGGTCTCACAAGGGGTCTGAGGATCTCATCTCAGTACCCAATGGCAGTCAGGCTACCTCTGGCAAGTACATGGAGGGCTTTGGATTTTTTGTTGGATCTGATGGGTACGCTTTAAAGAAGATGTGGGCAACCCAAAAGAAGAGCGTTGGCTGGGAGGAAAATGTTGAACACAGCCACAGGTGAATTGGCGCAGAGTGACACAATGGCATATATCAGGCGCGGTATAGCAGGATTTGACAGCCTGCAGGGCAAAGGTTGGTATTTGTGACTTCAGTTTGCCAAACTATTTTCTTGGTTCTATTTTGTGACAATAAGAAACCAGCCACTTAAAATACAGTTTAAATAAAAATGAACATTATACAGAAATGCCATCATTGTATAAGGGTCGTATACTCTTTTACTAATGGCAGTGCTCAATTTTGTCCAGCTACTACTTTATTGACTCAATAGGGTCGCCTTACTTGAAATGCTTAGATTTAAAAAAAAAAAAAAAAAAAAAAAAAGAACATACTATGCCACATGCATAATGTAGGCCATACAAATCTGGGATATAATTGATTTAGATGTATACAGAGGCTTTATTTCTCCTCATTAAAGATATGTTGCCATTGTTTGTATTTATATATGTAGGTATTGACTCTGCACAAGATACAGCACAATATATGCAGAAGAAACAGAACAATATATACAATGGTACTGGAGCAAATACAATAATAGTTCCAGTCAATGCTGCTATTCTAAGGCATTGTAAAAATGCGTTCTCTTTGCTGTAGAACATTTATATGTGTAACTAATATCCATGCCTTTTCCCGGCTGACATATCTAATTAACTATAAAGCAGAGTGGGAGGCTTCACAATCCACTTTTAAATAATATTATTGCATTAAGTCTTCTTTCTGAGACAGTCTAGCAGCAGCCAATTGACACCAGAGGATGGATAATCAGGATGCTCTCATTCAATGTTTTAGTTATACATAATAGAGGAAATAAAATAAAAAATAAGAATGTTGCTTATAGCAACCGATTAGTTACGATTGCTATATTCTTTTAATTATATGGTAAAAAAAAAAAAAAAAAAAGCCCCAGCAAATTGTTGCTTTCAGAAAGGTTTCCTCTTTTCATGTGTTGCCACAATATTATAGTAGAAATAAAAATCATACAGTATTTTAGCATTTTAATTATAATTTAATTTAGGCGAGGGAAGGGGGATTTTTGGGGGTTGCTTCATTTTATACTTTTTTGTCTAATATTACATGTGGTGCAGAGATATGTAAGTGCACCCTAGGTGGCACACTTGGGGTAACTATACATACAAGGATTCTCATTATTATCTCTCTTTGGAGTTGAAATTTACGGTGACACTTTAAAGTGGAACATCATTTCAAAAGTTTTGTTAAGTTCTGATTTAAGAATTAATGAGGAGTAAAGTGAATGCATAGAACCCAAGTTTAGTCTGAATTTTGCTTAAAGTTCAGTTCTGCAGAACCTGCTGAAATAACATTAGCCACATGGTGGAAAGGAGAAGAGGGACAGATTTTATGACCTCAGGGAAACCCTTAATACCTTTCAAACAGCTCTCCCAGCCAATCAGGAGGCAGTATAGGGATGATGTCAAAGCCACTATAAAAACCTATGCACATAGCATTAGTAGCCATTTTAGAGATAGCAGGTGTTAGGTGAAGATCTCTGTGAGGGACACTAAGCAATTAACTACACATATAAAAGTAGGACCACACATATATAACATAGAGAGCATTCTGCATCTGTTTTGTCAGTCCAAATTCAGTTTTAATAAATGATCATTTTTGGTGTACACTAAGTGTGAAAAAGGCATATATTTTTGTTTGGTTTTGTGTCACTTTTATGCGCTTTCTAGAAGGCCTATCCTATTGCTACACCCCAAAATGGGAATTCATTTTCACAGCTTGTAAAAATCCATTGCTTCTTCCCTTTCCAGGCACAATACCTATTGCTGAGCCATTGCTTCTTTCAATACCTCTGTGTGCATATAAACACCTGCAGGCATCTACCCCCCCCCCCCAAAAAAAAAAAAATGACATTAATATTAAAAAGCATTAAAAAAAACCCTGCTAGTACAGTGTATTTTTATTCAACCTGTCAGTTACCACCGGTGTCATAATTCTGAAATTAACCTAATTGCCTAAAAAACAGCTCAGATGTACATAGATACACTAATGAGTGACCTATCATTGTTATATGGCTTTTAGGGCCCTAAGGCAGTGTTATGCAAAGGTTTTTGGGCTATTGGTGTAGTACAAGTTTAGACAGGACTAGATTGGTCAGAACCAAAACTTTTTGCCAAAGTTCAGAGAACTAGTAGGACTGAACTTTTGAAAAGTTTACTCATGTCTTTTAAGAAGTGTTGAAATCATACTAGAATGATATACATGAATAGAGAATAATGCAAGAATTTGATTTCAAAATGTTGTCCAATAAGTAAGGAAAGTTCTACACTATCTTACCCTACATTGGAACAATTCCTTTTCATTATTCATAGGATCCCGGGTATGCCACATTTGATATTCATAATACCTAAATTATATTTTTGGAGATAATTCATTGATAACAACTTAAATGGGCACTGGCATCAACTTTTTTTTATTTTTTTTTGATATGTTGTAGTACATATGTACTACACATATCTCTAATATATATATATTTTTATTTTTTTTATTAAAATGTTTTAATTAATGTTTGAAAACCAGCCACTAGGGGTCTCCCTCCTAGTGGCCGGCTGCAGGCTGGCGTGACGTCACGCCTGAATTCGGACCAATGCCGGCCGGGCATTAGGTCTGAATTAATTCAGCCTACGCTCCCTCCCTGCCTCTCAATCAGACAGGCGGGTGCGAGCGCATCGGCTCCCTGGGCTCACACACCGGCCACTCCTCCCGCACCACGTCGCTGATGCTGTCCATGCACGCCGGTGATGCTGCTGGACTCTTCAGTTTGTTTGTATGTATGGGGATCGGGGTTTCAATACAGGGGTTGCTTGGAGAGCAGGGCTTGGAGTTTCAACACGGGGGTTTCACTACGGGGGTTAGGGGAGAGCGGGGCTCGGGGTTTTAACACCGGGGGGACCAAGGGAATGGGGTAGCGCCGCGCCCATGTGCCTAACTTATTGTTTTCAACACAGGGTGCCTCCAGCTGTTTCACCACTACAACTCCCAGCATGCCCAGCATGACCAGGCAGACAAAAAGACCTTTTTAATATAGTAAAAAAAAGAATTAAAGCAGGGAGGGGGCTAGGGATAGATGGGCAATAGACAGGGACAGAAAAAAAAATATATAGGATGGTGGGAGCTACTCTTTAAAGCGTACCTGTTGCTGTAAAAAAGAAAAAAACTTTTCACATGTCCACGACAGTTGTGTATGCAGAGGAGAGGGGTCTAGATGCAGAGAGGAGCTCCGTTCTCAAGTAGAGGCTACTCAGCACAGGGGAGAAGGGGTTACTATAAGGATGCCGTATTACAGACAAACAAAAGTTTGGAGCAAAATGTGATAAATACCATTGACATCAGTGTCACCCACACTACAAGCCTGTACCAGCAGGTTAGTGCGGGTGATACTGATGACAGATTCCCTTTGAATTTATGTTTTCTGGGTTGACTTCTTAGCAGGGATTTAGTGCTCTTTCATTAGGGCAGAACTGTGATCTGTGACTACAGGAAGTCTTGGGAAATCTAAAAATCCACCTCTTGTCTCACCAGTGGCTTGGGAGACCTGCCCGTCTTTGCTCCTTGTGAATAAGCACATCTCATTCAGACGTTGCTGCAAGAAATGGGATTTCTATTACAGCACAATAAACAAGCAGCTAAATTACCAGTTAAAAAGGAATATAATTAAGTAACACCCAAACTTATAATAGAGCCTCTTTAAGGAAGAGGACTGTGGGATCTGTGTACTTTAATAAAAATAAATAAATATAATAGATTTGTAGCTGTGGTATGTACAGTAACTGTGCTAGGTGTATGAACAAGGGCCAACCTTTGGTAGTGCCAGAGGGGCGTACATGTTTCTGAAAGAAGGTTATCAGCATATCGGTAGTCAACATCATATACAGTATGCTACAGATGGTGCTTGCACTTTAATACGTGGAAAAAGCATTGTACAGCAGAAATAAATGAAGATTTATATGTGCGGCTTCTTACTTCATCTATACTTGAATAACACAGCATTTGGTTGTGACTAACATCCTATCAAGGAGAACTTGAGAAGATTGAGGGGTTTATGGCTTCTAATGGGACAGGATGAAATCAATGAATTTTAAATCTCACTGTATCCAAATTGCTGCTATCTCTGGATCTGAGGGAACATTTATAAAAGGTCCATCACAATGCAGTGCATTTCAATTTCCATAATGTTTGTCTAATGTATAGAGCTCAGTGTACAGAGTGAGCTCTGTTTCATCTTAAAATGCTTTTTTAATTAATTAGATTCATTAATACAGTTTGTTGTAGCAAAAAAACTCTTGAGACTTAGAAGAGAGGAAGGGGATGGAACGAAGAAGAGATAAAAACAGTTCATTCCACTCTGGTACATGCATTTCATAACAAACTGTGTTATTTATGGTGATTATTTGAGTTTTCCTACTTGGTTTTCTATTCTTATAATAAGGTCATATCGCCCATTTAAAGATGTCTGCTTTAGACTCTTTTTTAGTAGGAGTTCTTCAGTCAATAAATGTTTATTTTCTACCACCAAGGTTGAAATTAAATGTGTTATCATGAGTTTAACATTATACCATTATAGGTGACAACTAGTGTACTGGTGAGGGTCTGATCACAAGAACAAAGTTTCCGTAATGAATGGAATAGCAGAACACATGCTTAGCAACCTTTTGGCTTCAAAACATAGCAAGTATGGTACTTTGCAAAGTCCAGAGATGAATGGAGAGTGAATGTAGAGGTTGCATAGCATATATGTGGATGCTCTATTCACTCGGGGGACATTTAACCTTCATTCTTGGGACTGCAGGGGTCTTGGCAGTCAGACCGCCACCAACCATTAGTTATGCTTTATTCCCTGACCTTTTATTACTAACATAGCTACATCCATGATGGAGAACAAGTTTATACATCCTCATCCTTATTGTGTCCAGTGGTCACGTGATTTTCATCAACCAGGGAAGTGTCCTGAGCTCTTGGGTGGAAGAAATATAGGAGAAAATAAAGACAGAACAGAACATCTAAGGAAAGATGAAACTGCTCATCTTTATGTGTGGCACATGCAGGCACAACACTGTTAAGAGCATTTTTTGGGTTTTTCATAAACCGATTTCGGGTGCAGAGAAGAAGTGGATAGAAGCATGGATTCCCTGTACGGGGATTCTATCTTAAAAAAAAAAAACGATTTGTGGCCATAGTGCTTCACAGATATATAGATGTATGGTACAAAGGTTTATTTTAAATTCTTTATAAACCTTTTATTTCAATAAAGATATGTACAGAAGTATAGCGGACAACGCGTTTCTGAGGGCTCCCCCTCCTTTTATTTCAATAAAGATATACACAGAAATGTAGTGGACAATGCATTTCTGAGGGCTCTCCCTTCTTCATCAGGTCCAGGTTCAACTTGGACCTGATGAAGGAGGGGGAGCCCTTAGAAGCGCATTGTCCACTACGCTTATGTATATATTTTTATTAAAATAAAAGGTTTATAGGGACTTGAAAATAAACCATTGTACCATTCATCTATATTTCGATGAAGCACTACGGCCACAAATCTTTTTTTTTTTTAGAAGTTAGAAACCCCGGCCATGGAATCCATGCTTCTATCCACTTCTTCTCTGGGTTCTTTGGTAAGCCATTATTCTAATGCTCTTTTACACTGGCCAATTATTGGGTGAATGAGTGTTCCTAGGAGCTCATTTTGAATAATTGGCCCATGTAAATGGGCAAACAATCAGCCAGTGAACGATGGATGACCTCTTTTGTGCGGCCAATAAACTTATTGATATCAGATGGACATTGATCTATGTAAACAGGAAACCCAAGCAAACATGGGAAGAATATACAAACTTTATTCAGATGGTTAAAATTCAATGCTAAATACTGAGCTCTAATCTGTAAGAATAGGCACTATACTTCATAGGTGAGCTTTATCACACAAGTCACTGAAAAAATAATTATCATTTGTGGCATTACTGGATAGATTATCTTTTTTCCTTCAGGCCAGTTGACAGGCCCATATGACCATCCTTAGGAACAAAGTACTTTCATGGTGGTATTAAAGAATTGTGGTGTGTAAGGGGGTTCATGTATTAGATGTAGTTAAGCACTGAACCCTTGCAAATACTGTTCTTTTTAATGGAAGTACTGCTAGAAAGAGAAAATAGAAAGTCCTGTTGGTGTCTTGGAATAAATATGATTTTGACACTTAAAAAAGTAGGGTTTTGCAAATGAAAGGAGTAGTCTATGCCTTTAGATGAAGCATTACTCTCAATTTTACAATAGTTTCTTTATGTACAAATTCGCAAAACATAAAGGATTTACTTAGTCAATTAGTTTTTTCATTACAGGAACTTAAGCAGTTCAACTTAATGGCTGCCATGTTCCCATGTACTTCATGTATGTCACATTACCCCCCCCCCCCCCCTTTTGCTTAATTTCCCAAACCCTATAATCTGCCATTAACATCATGAGGATTAAATTATGAGGATTATAAGACACGTAAGAGCTAAGACCCTGCCCAGGGAATATATATATATATATACATGTGTGTGTTCTGATTAAAGTTTCAGATATCAGAATGTAGTTACATTTCCTGAGTATTTTATATTTTTAATTTGCAAGGTCTGTCCCTGATTTGCAATATTGATCAGTTGAAGCTGCAGCTCACATTGGAACCATGCCAAACACAGGCAGGACAGCGCAACTCATTTAATCAAATAAGAAGGGGAAAACTCAAAAGGTTCTGACAAAATAAATAAAAATATAAAGATTTGCCAAGAACACCCACTGAATCAATATCCCTGTTCTGGAGAGAGTTGTGCGAGCAAATGGTTTTCCTGCAGTGTTTTATGTGAACATATACAGAAATATATAAGTAAATGTAGGACAAATACAAAGTCTATAAAATGCGCCTACAAGTACAGTCTTAACATGACTAAGTGCTACTTGACAAAATAATGAATTGTATCTTTTTCAACTATTTTCCCTTTGGCATTTATAGCAAAAATGTGTTGAGTACATCAATGTTTTATTTGAAGCATGTTTCCTTCTTCTAACTATCTATATATTAGGATCAATGTGTTACACACAACATATTGTTGATATATTGCAGGTTTTACATTTTCAAACAAAAAAAAAGTTTATTCAATGCCTTATACATCAAGTAAATTAATAATAATTAATTATTCATTATAATAAATCAATAGTGAATAATAATAATCAGGAAACTAATAATGTGATTTGACAGAAAGTAAATAGTTAAGTAATATACTTATCCATGCGAACACAAATATATTATATCAACTTATTATTACATTATTATAACTATCAATATAAACATAAATAGGTTATTTTAAATTATTTCATTGAGTATATTTATAGCTAAAAGTAAAAACAATAATCAATCGACTCTAATGGAAGGCGCCAATTTGCAACTAGTGGTGAGCAGCAGGGGCCATATTCGAATTTGCAATATTTCGTGATTATATTGACGATTATTCGTCCTATGTTTGCAAAATTCACCTATTCGCTATGTTCGTTCACTTGTTTTCCATGCAAAAATTTGCATGGAAAATTTGCATAAAATTCGCATTAAAATTTGCATGATGCAGTATATCCCCCTTTTATATCAGGGACTACTAGGGTTCAATAGACTAGGTTCCTGTGCGGGACCGCCCTTCTCAGGGCGCCCACCCCGCCTAGGATTAGGGATTAGTATAGACTGCATCTAGGCTTCACGATAGGTCCCCTAGGCCCCTGCCATACCCCCTTCCTTCATACCTGATAGGAGGTGACCCTTCTCCTTCCCCATATGTCACTGTGTCTTGATGACTCCTCTCGCTTGGTCTCCTCATATGTGTCTCAGTGCCTGTGCCCATCCGTCATTAAACACATAGTCCGAATAATCATATAAGCCCCTCCCATTTTCTTTACATATGTCTTAAACATCCTTGATCTCCTCTTAATTCTTGCCCAACTATCATATCATATCTACATTGCTGCAGTATGAGCTAGTCTAAAAACCTACTTTTCTATTTATCTATATATAACTATGTCCTTCTGTCCGGGCGCAGTGGAGTTAATTGGGTTGCCTAGTTACCGCTCTCTAACACAGAGCGGCTACGCATCTCCCGGCCGGCGGCGTGAACCGGAAGTTGCGTCACCTGGGCCCTGCCTCCCTTCCGCCCGGTGATCGGATAATACGTAGAACGCCGCGGCGTCTCTCCATGTGCACTGTAGAAGCCGACAGGACTGTACGGCTCCCCGCAACCAAGCGGGTATGCACATGGAGACTATCGCTAGACGCCTAACTGTAAGTAACACAGTTGTTTTTTCTTTCAGGTTAATAATGGTATATGTGACGTGACCTGACAGCAGCTTGTGTCCATATGTGCTTTTTTTTCAGGGATTGACAATATCCAAGGCGCCCCAGTGTCTACTATCTGTTTATTTAGGACTCTGGATAACAATTTTATGTAATATCAAGAGGCGGTACTGTATCACTGCCTGCTTGTGATGAGTGTTTTGTTCCCTGCTATATTTTAGGTAGTGGTTGATGATTGTACCACTGACAAGTAGGGCTCATCTGGTATAGAAAAATGCCCTATCTGTCCCTGAGGAGGTCATGGATGGTGACCGAAACGCGTCGGACATTAAGGGGAATAACTGATGATACAAAATAATAATACACAACACTCTTGGTTACTTAACAGTGTGTATTTATTGCGTCCTTTATGGTGGGGAGATATTATCAGATTTACCCCACACTGTACTTTCACATATAACTGTATCCTTTTAAGATTACTAGATTAAAAGTTAAGTTTTAGTCACTCCCCTCCCCCCCTTTTTCAGTATATGCAATCAGAATATTGCATGTAATAGTCCTCTATGGGAATTAAAAAATGGAGTAAACAAAGTTAAAATAAAAAGTTAATAAATGTGATTTAACCCTTCCCTAATAAAAGTTTGAATCATCCCCCTTTTCCTATTTAAAAAAAAAAAAGTAAACATAAACATATGTGGTATCGCCACATGCATAAATGTCCAAACTATAAAAATATAGCGTTAATTAAATTGCAGTTTGTGTATTTTTGTGTATTTTTAGTCATTTTGTATACCCTAAAAAAAATGCATAAATAGCGATCAAAAGTCCCATCAAAACAAAAATGGTACCAATAAAAACTAAAGACCACGGCGCAAAAAAGGAGCCCCCATACATTCCCGTATATGGAAAAATAAAAAAGCTATAGGGGTCAGAAGATGACAATTTTAAACATACCAATTCAGGTGCATGTAGTTATAATTCTTTTTAAGCTGTAAAATAAAATAAAACCTACATAACTTGGGTATCCTTGTAACCGTATCAACCCACAGAATAAAGATAAGATGTAATTTTTACCAAAACATGCACTGCGTTGAAACTGATTTTTTTCAATTTTGGCCCACAAATAATATTTTTTTTGTTTCGCCATAGATTTAGTGGTGAAATGACTGACACAATTAGAAAGTAAAATTGGTAGCGCATAAAATACGCCCTAATATGGGTCTGTAGGTGGAAAACTGAAAGTGTTATGATTTTTAGAAGGCGAGGAGGAAAAAATGGAAGAGCAAAAATGAAAAAACCCTGACCCCTTAAAGGGGTACTCCGGCGCTTAGACATCTTAGATGCCTAATCGCGGGGGTCCCGCCGCTGAGGACCCCCCGTGATCTTGCACGCCGCACCCCGGGGCGGAGCCACAACGTCACAACGCTTCGGCCCTGTTATCGAAAGTAATCAGACCTGGAGCAAACATGCTCCAGGGACTGATTTTAACGGGGTGCAGCGTGCAAGGTCACGGGGGTCCCCAGTGGCGGGACCCCCGTGATCAGGCATCTTATCCTCTATCCTTTGGATAGGAGATAAGATGTCTAAGCGCCGGAGTACCCCTTTAAGGTGTTAAGTTTATTTTTGTTTACATTATTTTATTTGAAAAAAGGGAAAAGGGGGGGGGGGTGATTCAAACTTTTATTAGGGAAAGGGTTATTAACTTGGAAAAAAAATAGTACACTATTTTGTACTAAAACCCAAGTATACAAAGGGGCAAAGCACTACAACCCTCAGTGTAAAGGGCATTACAAGCTCACAACCTCCAGCACTCAAGGTAAGAAGGCACTACAAAGTCTGTAGTGCCTTCTTGTATTCCGTGCTGAAGATTGTGAGCTTGTAATGCAGTGTCACTTTACATACTGGGTGTTGTAGTGCTATGTCCCTTTGCATATTAGAGATTGTATTACAAACCCC